>NC_041224.1:102318294-102348894 GCF_002837175.3 Physeter macrocephalus | reverse complement strand
GCTGGGCCCGTGAGCCACGGCCGCTGAGCCTGCGCGTCCGGAGCCTGTGCTCCGCAACGGGAGAGGCCACAACAGTGAGAGGCCCGCGTACTGCAAAAAAAAAAATAAATAAAAAAATACAAAAAAAAAAAAAAATACAGAAAAAAGAAGAAGGGAAGACAGGAATCTTTAAAAATTTTATTGAAAAATTATCATTTTGTTTGGGCACAAAGATGAATATCCTAGAGCTGTGAGCTAAGGAAAAGGGGAGTGGCCTGGGGGGCACACTTTGGATATGATGCCACCTTTCAGGTGGCTTTCATTTTCATGCCTGGGAGACAAGCATCTTAAAAAAAAAAGCTGGCTATTGCATATAAAGTTTAGAGAATTGAGTATTGTCTACTAAAGCAACAAGATTTATGAGAGATGTCTGGCTCAATTGCATTAGGGAAAAAAAATGATTTCAAAAAAATCACTTCCCTGCCTTTTAAAATGAAAACCATCTGCAATGAAAAATTTTAAATGATAAATCTCCTTTCACACGGCTACTGATAAATGGTTAGTTTTCTTCCTCTTTTTGGAGGGGGCAGAATAGATATATAGGAGTATGTGATATTTGTGTACACAGACCTTTTATTAAATGTCCATATACTTTTTTCTGGAATTTTTAATAAGACTCTAAGTTGTTTATTGTTATTATTATTATTATGTGATATTATGAGAGCTATTGCATGGAAAATCCGGACTGTAACTTTTTGGAGTTGACATTCAATAACATTTGACCTTTCTTACCTCTGAAGAAAATATTATTCTGTCTCAATAAATATAGTGATTCCAGATTCATAGGGTATATTTAAGTCAAGGTCTGTTAAATGTAATATTTTAAATTAGTCAATTTATACAAGCTTATATTTATGTTTGATGTTAAACATTCAATCATAGATGCTTTTTATAATGCCGTATACTTTTCATTTTGATAAAAATCTACAAATTCTAGCATTTGTTCAAAGTGTAAAAGAAAGAAATAACTCCATAATTATCATGTGCTCACATACACATGAGTGTGAGCAAACACACAGGAGGGCAGTGACTGAAGTAATAAAGCTGCATGTTAGCCCCTCTCTTTCTAGTAATAAAGCTGCATGTTAGCCCCTCTCTTTCTTTTTTTTTTTTTTTTTTTTGGTTCTCTACTGTAAAAGCATTTAGGCAAGTGTGTGCATTGTTTCATTTTACCCAAATCCTGACAAAGGGTGAGAACCTAATAAATGGCAATGACAATTCACATAAAATCATTCTATATATTCTGTGACTCTCAGTTTATTAATCTACAGAGCACTGAATCTCATCCGGCTTACTGTGAAGCAGTAGGAAGTAGAACTATCTGTAATGGTGGTTTCTCTTCCTTTCCTCAAATATAGGGGCACCCAGGCTCCTTTGGAAACATGAGAGTTTAATTGGAAATTCTGGCGCCTACTTTACTAGTCATAAACTAGGTAATTGTTTCCTAATGCAACCTGGCAGTGCCATTGAGGGCAGATTATACAGAGCTGCCATCCTGAGGTGTTCTAAACAAGTGACAAATCATTAACAGCAAGTCTCTGGATCTCCGTGAGTGAGCTCTGTGGCTGCCACTGGAGGGAAACAAGACCAGAGAGGAGCGAGGGAGATCTGAGTAGGCAGAAGCTGCTGCATTAATGACTGGCATTGCCAGCACTGTGTGCTGCAGATGACTGCGGCATCTTCACTTTCACCTCATTCTCAGAGGTGTTGCTATGGGTACCATCTCAGAGGTGTCACAGGAAAAAAGAGCAGGAGGTAGACTGATGAACAACATAGGGAAGTAAAAGATATGCAACAGCATAGCAATATGAAGACATCCTTCCCATACAAACGAGTGTGTTGCATACTTCGATAGGGACCCATTAAATATAGAGGATGGCAGACAGGAGAGTTGGTTGAATTGTCAACAAATGACAAATAAAAGGTGCTTTGGAACTATTTTGTGGCCCCAATTATCCATAAGATAATAGTAGTACTGGACCTTTATCACTCAGGGTACAATCTTTGTCACTAAAGTAATTTATGAGACCCTGGGAATTGTATGCATGTGTGGTATATGGGTGTTTTTGTGATATGGAAAGACTTGGGAAAGCTGTTCATTATTTTAAAGGCTATGTTTTTCTGCACTCTTTTCAAACTCCTGCTCCCTCCCATGATCAGAGATTCTATGAAGGTGCCAACTCCCTAGCATTTTGACTCTGAAATTAAACGTCGTTGTAACCTTCCCTCCTGCAATATGTTAATCATCATTAGCCTAATTCTTTCTCTTTCTCTCTGTCTTATGTTAGTCTTTGAATAAAAGTCAGGAAAAAATTATTAGGAGCATTTTAACAAATTGCAGCATTTCAATGATTATGTCACAGTTGTCAGATTCCCTCCTAGCAGAGTTAGAAAAGTGACATTTTCGTAGTCTCCTAAGTTTATTCAACTTATTAAAATAGCATAAACAACGTTGAGGTGGAAAACAGGTTTTCCTACAAACCTTTATTACTGTGTTATAATCATAGAGTCCAACCATGTATATATTTATAGGGGACATTTTAAAAAATACTCTGGTGGAAATGCAGAACAACTTCCCCTCATAGTTTGTTTGGAAACTCAAAGTTCATATTTTATGGGTCATGTGACATTCAGCCTTTCCAAACTGGCTGGAATAGTTTCTGTAGAGATATAGCTAGAATTTTTTTGTTTTGTTTTTGTTTTCTTCCCTTTTCTCTTATTTATTTATTTTTTTACTTTTGCTCTCCCATTTTAAAATCATGGTAGCTGCTCGGAATGTCAACCAAAATAACATTCATAATCTGAAACCATTGCCCATTATTTTCACACATATATCATATAACTGTCATTGGAAACCAAATTCTGGGGTGATTTGACCAAACTCTTGGGAGGCTATTGCAGATACTTTTCTATTAAAAAAAAATATGTTTTTACTAAAATCATACAAAAGGACCCTTGGCCCTGACCTACTGCATATTTATTTTTTGTAGGCATCAATTTACTCAGGCAAAGAAACAGGAGAAGTTCTTAGAGAAAGATGAGGTCCTAACTTTCAGACACTTCTCTTTTTCTGGCTCTAACTTAAGGTATAGATCGTTGTTAGAACTAGAAGCAGATATTTATGGGAAAATGAAATTGAATTTGACTAAGCAGCAAGAGCTAGGACAGTTTAGAAAAAACAGAGTAGACCTAGTCTTTATTTATTAATTTGTTCATTTATTCAGCACTTAAGGAACAGCTCTCATGCACAAGATACTATACTTGGCAGAGAGAAACAAAGACAAACAAGAGACAGACCTCTCCCAAGGAGCTTGCATCTAGAGGATGCCATCTTTAAATAGCTTATTTTATAATGCTGTGAGTAGTGTGTATGTATACTAGTGTGATCTGAGATGTTTAGAAATGAATGAAGTAGAGAGGAGTATAATTCACAGAAGGACTTCCAGAGTAACAAATAAAAGAAATTATTTAGTTTTCAAAGGCTTTTCAGGTATAAAAAACAACTTGCAGTATTAAACACAAGATGAGCACAATGAAGGTAGTATTACAACTTTATTGTTAGACAGGGTATATGGGAGCCAGTGTAAGGATTGAGAGAAACTTGGGATAGATCTCCAAATTTGGGACTTTGTTACTTACATATTACTATTTCCACCTTGAGAAGAAAATGTTATTTGCTAAAAGGCATTAATTATTCCTGTGAATTGTGCCATCGTGGAAAGTAAGCTTTAAGAGGTTCTTATAGTCGGTCCTGGGTTTGTACTATATGATCTGGACATTTTCTGTAGCAGATTTTCTTGAAATCAATTATTATCTTTTATTATAAGGTTCAAAATAATTTTCCTTCCAACTATGATGTTAAGTTGCATATAGTCCAACAAGAATAGTATTGGGGAGGAATTGTTTGTTTTGAAAAACTCAATCATTAGTCAGTTAACTGAAATTCTATCACTAAATTGGGCTTTTTTGTTTTGAATTTCTCTCATTTCACAAGATTTAAAAATTGTCTGGAGATAGTAGAAACATTTAGGGTAATATAGTTACTAGCTCAGCACTTGTACTTGCTGAACAATTAATAATGCCACCTGTCATTATTAGTGACAATAAAAGTAACACATATTAAATCTTGCAAGATAGCAAGAGGCCATCAAGTCATCCTCCTTAATACTACAGATTTTAGTAAATTTTAGAAAATGATCCAGCTGACTTAAAAGTTGAATTTAACATATTTACAACCTCCAAATATATTACAAGGTGATTATAAATTGCTTTGGGATTTTTTTTAATACTCAAAAAAGAGGTCAGCTTTTACTACAATGTAAAATTTAGAACCTTTGTTGAAATATGTCTTCAAGAAAGCTGCTAAAAATTTTTATGAAACCATTAAATATACAAACACTTGTAAAGGACAGTGTATCTCTATATACATACATATGTATATAAGTGTGTGTACGTGTATTTATACATATTTATATAAAACATGTGTGAATACACACTCTCATATTTATCTGTACATATGTCTGCCCCTGCATCTGGAAGAATATATTTGTGTTTGTAGAGAGTTGGTCCAGTGTTCATATCCAAATGCAAATTTTGACTCTTCGAAGCAAATTTTCATATTTGCATGTCTTCCTTTCTCAGTAGTTTTGCCAGTTGGTGTATTTCTTTGCTTATTTCCACTTTTTCTTCCTCTGCAACATCCCCCATGAAGTGGCGCTGAAAGATCACGTTAGCACAGTTCCATGATGTGAAATACCACAAGTCTGCAATTTTTCAGTCTTGAGAGCTTAGCTGGGTTGAGAGGATGGAAATCTTTCAGTAATTATACCAGTTTGTATTCGTCTCACATTTGGGACCAAATACAAATCCGATCCACTCTTTCTTCCTGTGAATATTCATAAAAAACAAAGTGCCAATTCTGGGCTAATCATGTATGGAACCAAACATGTTGGTAAGTCCTAAGTATATACTGTATGTATGTATACATAAGAATATATATATTTATATACACTAATTTTGCTTGTGTCCTCCTCTGTGCAATTTGTTTGTTTAGTATAGGGGTTGCTGTTATAATGTGTTAATAAGCTGCTGAAAGCTTGGCACCTATTACTTGAAATGACAGCTATGTTAGAGAAGCCTATTAACACTCATAGCAGCAGTTCTGCAGCTACTAGAAATGAATTTCAAAGAAAGTAAATGAACAAAAGCAATTTATATCTCTAAGGAAAGCAAATACCATGCCCAGAACCATATATATACTTTGGAAGTGTACAGTATATAAAATGAAAAAAAAACCCTCTTCCAGTTAAAGAAACAGCGGAAGAGAACTTTGGAGAAAGGAAAACTGCCTAAAAGATTTCCAAACAACCTTGAAGACATAAATGTTAAAGATACCAAGCATAACTTCCTCTCTTTGTTTCTATTGTATTTAAACTAGAACCATGTCAAACTTAGTTATAGGAATAGAACAGTATAGGTAGAGGAAATTCACTTTTCTCTCTGCGAGAAAAATTTAAATCATCTGGATTTAGCTCAAACTTTTTCTTAGTCTCTGAACTTAAAAGGATACTATTCGTTATTGTTCTCTGAGGCAGGGCACTATATGAGTTTGTTCACCCTGCCTTTGAACTATTTTACTTACTTTTGACTGTCACTGAAATTTTACAAGATGGCTAAAAGTCCTGGTTAAACCTTAGCCATGATAATAAAAATGTGGTAAGTTAGATTGGGAGTAGGTTTTTTTTTATGATATAGCCTCTGTGTGTGTGTGTGTGTGTGTGTGTGTGTGTGTGTGTGTGTGTGTGTGTGTATGTGTGTGTTGGGAAGGTTATATGCTGATATTGGAGAGAGGATAGTTCCATAATTTTAGGCTAAACTTAGATTAAACTGTTAATTTTTAAGGCCCTTGCTTTTGAAACCAAGTGAAAGGAAAAACATCCAAAGACTTTTACATTTCAACTTACACACAGAACTTAGAAATTTTAGACCACTTTCAGGGTTTGTATAAAACTATCAGCCAAAGGTTATAATAGGCAGTTTCATCCCTAGAGTAATTTACATTATTACCCTTATCTCTTTAATATTAGGATTGCAATGTCTTGGACACATAGTAGTACTGTCTTTGAATTCATAGCAACATCTTTGTATTATCTGTGTATTGATCCTCTGCCCTCTAAAAATAAATCTTGAAAAGTCTTTGGGAGTGATAGAAAACAGGTGTATACTCTAAAAATCTGTATAAATGTAAACTCAAAACCATTCTCTGTGTGTGTGCATGTGTGTATGCACGCACATGCACATGCATGTGTTCATACACTAATAAGGCTTAAGTTCAGGACAGATTATTGTAATGTCAGAGGAAAGAGGTGAGCAGAAAGGCAGTTCTTCTGTCACTGAAACTCAAGGCAAAATATGCTTTGAATATTGTCCAAATGGAACTTCAGTTTTCCAGATAAGGAGACACTATAATTGCCCTTTGAGACACTAACTAGAAATGCTCTTATTTTAAGTTCCATTAGCCAAAACTTACTTTTACCTGGCCCTTCTAAGACTCAACAGTACAATGACAATTGATACTCATTATGATTATCCTAAAGGGACTCAAGTAAGGTAAATTTTTGCTTTTCAGATTACTAATAGTTTAATTATGCCCAGTCTTGTTAGTATAAAGTGATTTTTTAAAAATGGATTCTAACATCTTAAAAATTTATAATTTGTATATGATATAGATAGTAACTCTACTATTTAGAGTAGTTGAATAACCCAAATACACTATTCCATGTCTAGTAGAGAACAGGCCTGACTTAAATGAAGCCGCATTTATTGGAATTTTCTAAAGACTTGTATTCAGAAATGCCAATTACCAGTTGTTTGTGAGCTGCCCAATATTATAATGTTCTGAAATTGTCTATGAAGTAGAATCTGGTCATTCAAATGATAACAACAAAAACAAAGACTATGTAACATTAACATTTCCAATGGTAAGAATTAATTTTATAATTTTACTTTTTAAAATGATTAAGACTCTTATTAAAAATATAACATGTACATGGAAAAATTTATGAAGCAAGTGTGTATAGTTTAATGACTTACCATGAAGGAAACACCCAGGTGGCCACCTCTCTGATGAAGAAGTATCAGTTGCAGCATCTTAGAAACGTCTTTCCAATCACTGCCTTACCCCGCCTCCCATCACAGTAACCACCATCCTTACTTCTTTTCTTTTACTTTTATCACCTAAAGTCAAAGTTTAGTTTTATCTGCTTTTTACACTTACATAGATTCAATTGTGCAATGTGCATTCTTTTGTGTCTGGCTCTTTATAAAGTTCCATGTTGTTGCAGGAACTGTATAATATTTTATTGAATGGATGGATATTTGGTTACTTTTCAGTTTGAAATGATTTCAGACAATGCCGCCTTAAACCTTTTACGTGTTTCCTGATACACATGTGCATGAGCTTTTGTTGGGTAGATGTCTATGAGAAGAATTGCTAAGAGATAGGGTATATGCATGCTCAACTTCAGAAGATAATGTCCATCTGTTTTTCAAAGTGGCTGTACCAATCAATTTACACTTCTGTTAGAAGTATTAGAGAGTCTTGATTTCTCTACTTCTTTGTCATCATTAGTTATTTTTAATCTTTTAAAATAATAGTCATTCTTGTGATGTTTTATTGTGGTTTTAATTTCCTCTTCTCTTATTAGTAATGGGGTTGAACATTCCATGTATGTATTGGTTTACTTTTTGTGAGAGGCAGTCTTTTCTTTATTGATTCATCACAGTTTTCATTTTTTAACGTTTTGTAAAGGAGCCTATTATTAGTTATGTGCTCCAGATATTCCACTGTGTGGTTTGTCTTTTTACCTTCAAATTAGTGTATTTTGATGAACAGATAATCTATTCAAATTTTTAAAAATTTGGTCACTTTTTTAAAGTTAATTTTTCTAGATATTCTATTTAATCTAAATTTTAAAATTTATTGGCATAACATTGTTATTATCTGTAGCATCCATAGGGAAGTCACTTTTTAATATTGATATTGATTATTTATGCCTACCATTCTTTTAAATTTATCAGTTTTATCAGGGTTTATCAATTTTATCAGTCTTAAAAAACAAATTCGATTTTATTGATGTTCTCTATTATATGTTTGTTTAATCTGCAATTTCTCCCCTTTTCCTTATGTACTTCCATCTATTCTCTTTGGGTTAAATTTCTGTTCCTTTTATAATTTAAAAAGATGGATGTGTACTTCATTGAGTTTTAGTTTTTCTTCTTTTCTAATATATGCATTTAAAGCTATAAATTCCATTTACAAATAACTTTAGCAACATTCCATGATTTGAGAGGTCATAGTTCATTATCATTTAGTTCAAAATATTTTCTAATTTCCATTTTTATTTTACTTTCATCCATGAGTTATTTAAAGTATATTGCTTAATTTTCAAACATATGGGGATTTTCTAAATTGCTTATTTAGAAAACTAAATCACTTATTTCTAGTTTATTTGCACTGATATGAGAGCACATATTCTGTATGGTTCATTCTTTTGAAATTTGTTAAAATTGCTTTATGACCCAAGAAATGGTCAGTTTGCGGAAATTTTCCTATATGCTTGAAAAGAATGTGTATTCTGAAATGATGGCCATGTTTAAATATGTTTATGATCATATTGTTAAATACTTCTATATAATTTCTAATTTTGCCTGTGTGTTTTATCAAGTTATTGAGAAAAATCTTTCATTACAATCATCCATTTGTCTGTTTAGTTTTGTCAGTTTTTTCTTTATATATCTGAGGCTATGATAAGGGCATAAACATTTAAAATTGCTATAATTTCTGAATTATATTTCTAATCATTACAGTGTCCCTCTAGGTCCATCCATGTTGCTGCAAATGGCAAGATTTCATTCTTTTTTATGGCTGAGTAATATTCCATTGTAAGTGTGTATATATATGTATATACATGTGTATATATGTATGTGTATATATATATATATACATACATACATACATACATACGACATCTTCTTAAGCCAGTAATCTGTTGATGGGCACTTGGGTTGTTTCCATGTCTTGGCTGTTGTAAATAATGCAGCTATGAACGTTGGGGTCCATGTATCTTTTCAAATTAGAGTTTTTGCTTTTTTCCAGATATATACCCAGGAGGGGGATTGCTGGATAATATGGCAGCTCTATTTTTAGTTTTTTTAAGGAAACCCCATACTGTTTTCCAGAGTGGCTGCACCAATTTACATTCCCACCAACAGTGTACGAAGGTTCCCTTTTCTCCACACCCTCTCCAGCATTTATTATTTGTAGACTTTCTGATGATAGCCATTCTGACTGGTGTGAAGTGATGCCTTATTGTGGTTTTGATTTGCATTTCTCTGATAATTAATGATGTTGAGCATCTTTTCATGTGCCCATTGGCCATCTGTATGTCTTCTTTGGAAAAATGTCTGTTTAGGTCTTCTTCGCATTTTTTGATTAGGTTTGTTTTTTCAACATTGAGTTGTATGAGCTGTTTGTATATTTTGGATACTAACCCCTTGTCAGTTGCATTGTTTGCAGATATTTTCTCCCATTCTGTAGGTTGTCTTTTTGTTTTGTTGATGGTTTCCTTTGCATTATTTTTAATCATCTCACAATCTTTGTCTTTAATTGAAACATTTAGTCCACTTACATTTAATGTATTTATTGATATATTTGGCTTAAATCTACTACTGTTTCAAGTGGTTTCTATTTGTGCCATTGGCTCTGTGTTCCTTTTTCTCCTTACTATTTTCTTTTGGAGTAATTATTTTTCATAATTTTACTTTGATTCTGTTGGCATAGAGGTTATAAATTCATTTATTGTCCTTTTGATGATTACACTAGAAATTACAGCATTCGTCCTTTACTTAAAAATTCCTAATATTAATTGATGCTCTTATCCTCTTCTTGAATAATTTAGTTTCATTTACTCTCTCCTTCTTTTATATATAAATGTAAATGAAAAAATTTAGTTATTTTTGTAGTAAATATTTATTAATATCTACTCTAATATTTGTGTTTTGTAAGTTTCCAATTTTTGCTTAGTTTCCAGGCTTCCACCTAAGATTATTTTCCTTCATATGAAGAAAGCCCTAGAGTATTATTTATTGTAGGTCTGTTGCTGACAAATTCTCTTAGTTTGTCTGAACTGTATTAAGCTCTTATTCTAGGTGAATAATTTTTATTCTAAAAGAATAATTATAGAAAACAAGGACTCTAAGTTGACAGCAACTTTTTTTCCTATACCTTAAAGATATTTTTGCGTTATCTTCTGGCTTTCATTTTTTCTGTTGAGAAATAGGCTATAATCTGCAACTTTTCAGTGGTTTTGCTATTATATCTCTTGGTATAGCTTTCTTTGTATTTATTTTTGTGGGGTTCATAGGGTTTCTTGAATCTATGGCTTGATATTTTTCATCAGTTTTAAAATGTTCTCAGCTATCATGTCTTCAAATGTTGCCCTTGCTTCATTCTCTTTCTTTTCTTTCTCAGACTTTGAACTATATATTTCAAACTGTAGATCTTTTAACTGTGTCATCTATATCTAACCAGACCTACAGGATCTATACTGAGCCCTTGTGAGTCTGTTTCTAATGTGGTTTTTACTATTTTTAAAGTTACATTATTTTTGTCTCTCCATGTCCCTGGTTAGTTTTTTTTTATTGTATGTGAAAAATTGTTTACAGAAATAATATTAAAACTAGGATGATGTCTTCTAGATAATATTTTAATTGCTTCTTCCAGATGCCTGGAGAATATTCTGTAGAAATTTTCATGCAGGGAAGTTAATTCAGTGTCTGACGTTGGGATTCTTTAAAGCTGCCATACAGTCATTCTAAGGGCTTATCTAATTCTAGTTTGCCCTTGCTTTTACAGTACAGCTTTTCTAGATCCTAACCCAAAGCAGGGGGAGTTCATAGAGATCCTTTCCTTGGAGACCCATGGACTCTGATACAGGTCCCTTATACTTAAGAGGCTTCCCCTTCTTAAAATTAACAGATGCCCTCGGAGGAAAAGGGACCCTCGAAATACACTCATCTCCCTGGGTCTCTGTTCTTCCCTAGATCTTCAGCTGATAAGTCTTTGCTACTTTAGTAGCTCTCCTATGCCTTTAAACATATATTTTTTGATGTGTATTTTGTTCAGCCTCTGGACTTCCTCAGGAGGTGGTTTAATCTGAATTACCTGGTCTGCTATTACTGTTAAGTGGAAGTATTCTCCTTACATTTGTCCTAAATCTTTCTCAGTCTTTTATGAGTTTGAGTAGTTTATGGTTAAAGTTCAGATTAAATTTTATTTGGGAAATTATTGATTATTTATACAAAGTAAGCTGGATCATATATGTCAATATTTTACATCTTGTTGATCTGAGTCTTAACAATGATGTGTCACTGCCTCGGGTTCAGAAGCAGATACTCTGATGAATATTCTTGTGAATGTTTTTTATTGGGAACTGTTCCTGGGAAAAACTGATAGGGACCTAGAAGAGAAGGATGAAAGATCCAAGAATTGTAACTTTAACATAATCATGCAGAGGGGCTCTGAAGACCATGTTGGTCACACCTCAGAAGAATTCAAGTTGGGGCAAAAGAAGCTAGAATATTTTGACTCCTGTATCTCTCAGTCATTGTTTAAGGGATGTCCCCAACGTGACATAAATATGTATACTTCCTGCTTTCCAGTTACAGATGCAGACTGTTTGCAGTAAAAGCACACTGGAAGATGGTATTCCAGTAATTTACTAATTAGATGGCATCTAATTAGTAAAGGAATCTAAGGAGATATGTGCAGAGTAATGATAGTGGCTGCAATAACTTATAAGGCTCTGTCTTAATGTAGGTCCATGGATGCAATTCAGGGAGTCCACAACTTCAATGGGAAGAAAATATACTTGTATTTTTACTGACCTCTAATAAAATTTAGCATTTTCTTTAACTATGTGAGTAGTAATATTATCAGTATTATTATTTAATACTGTATTATTATTTAATATAATTATTATCAGTATGCAAAGCAGTACTTGTCCCTAAGTAGCACAGGACCTAGCACATAGTAAGTAAATTGCTTAATATATTTCACGTTTTTAAAGGTATAAAATAAAGAATACTGAAATTATGTTAAAACTAGTCTCTGAATTATCCACATTTCTAAAGTGAACCTTTTATAATTTGACTAGACTGCGAACATGTTGCTATAATCTCTGATCATCCAGTACGCTATTAGGAGTATAATAACAATCTAGTTTACTAGTCAAGGATATGATGAGGATTAAATTCAGAAGAGAGCATATGCCCAGAGATTTGGTTAATATTATATAAAAACATAATTACTAGTGTGGGGTATTTTCCTTATAATAATTATATACAAAGAGTCCCTGCATTATTCTTTTATAGTCCCATTCTGGGGTCACTATAGAAGAATGGATTAGAGGGTGGATGACAGTGACTTTAAACACTTATTATCTAAGATTCCTTAGATTTTATAACAAACTCCATGGCACCATATATTTAGGAAGAGAAAGAAAGGAGAATCATTTAAAAAACTTGCTCTAACATATAATCAAGCATTTTTAGTTAACCTTTATGTTGCAGTTTGAAAGAAAAATTTTTTTAGCTAGTTAACAATGGACATTTTTCTAAAATTAATACCTATACAGGGAAAGGAATGCTGTCCAGAACCAGAAGTTTTAAAAAAAATCTAAAACTCCCTTGTGAGCCAAATATCAACCCCAAAGTCAGAGATAAAGAATCCTTTTTAGTGTTATTCCAACATTACTTGTGGAATATAGTTTTATATCAGGAAAGCTATCTTGGATCCCACCTAAGGCAATTTCAATACTGAAGAGCCCAAGCATAATGTTAGAGACCAGTCAGGTCATTGGGATGGTTTGGCACCATAAGAAAGCAGCACAAATAGGCTATTAAGTATATTTGATTTATTCTGCTTCCTTCCTGATATGAAATGTGCCTGTCCATTTTCTGGAACACCAACTTTTTCTTTAAAGTGGTTACTTCTAGCTTGATGATCTTTTTAAAACTATGGAAAGATTCTCAGAAACTTGGAAGTTCTGTGAAGACTCATCCCTACTGATTCATCTGTCACCTCAAGTTCATGTTTACTTGGGGTTAGTATTACTTTCTTAGAAAGACTGTTCAACTGCAGTCATTTCCTGAATTTAGTAACTAAATCTCAATTACATTCCTAGCAGACTCTCATTTCTTCCTGGGCTTTGTGTATTCTTCTCTGGGCCAGGAGCTTCCTCGTATATCAAAGGCAGCTTTTTGTAGAGAAGGGAGACGTGAAGGGGCAGAGGAGCCTGGAACCTGACCCTGTGTTACTGCTTCTGCTTGAGAAAGCTGAGAAGGTAAAAACACTCACTAAATAATTCCCTTTAAATCAGAAGAAAAATGATTTTTTACAGTTAACAGTTAGATGCAAGATGATTAATGTTTTCAACCTTGAGGGCAAACTCTGACTGTTTAGTATGAATTTTTTATTTCTGTGTTTCAAGTGAAAAATATCCTGGGGTCCTTTTGAATGTCAAACAATTAGTCCAAATTCAAAATGTGTTAGGTTAATTGTATATTTTTAATCTAATTTTAATATTTTTTGGCCATGAAATTGATAAGCTAGCATTTATTTGCTTTTGAAAACTTTCAAAGTTTATAACAATTTTTATCCATTTTAAATGATATTAATGCTTAATGATAAAAGCCTGGCCTAAGGAAGAGATAACATTGAAGAACTATACCAATGGATAGGGCCAGGGTATAAACTGTCTATCTGGTCTGCTTTCTTCCCATGAGTATGCAGTATATGTTCTGGAATTTAGTGTGGGGCTTTCTCCTCTGGGGGACAATTGACTCAGTTATAAGTGAGAGAGTAGGCAGATGTGAATGCCATCATTAGTTGTAACACTAGATTTCATAGAAAGACAAAGGGACTAACTTATATGGTCTCTGTATGAGAGAATAAGAGGTAACTGCCTGTTTTTCCTGATAGGAACATAGGGACAGACCTGAGTTAGGATCCCTTCTCATCTGTGTTACTGTGAGCAAGAATAAGTTTCTTCAGCTGTTAAATGTAGAAAATAAAACCTACCCTAATATGTGTACCTTAAAAAACAAATCTGGAAGGTTATACAACAAATGGGTAACAGTAGTTATCTTAAGGAGGTGATTTTATTTGTCTTTTACCTTAGATAGATTTAAACATTTTTTTAAACAAGAAAAAATGTAACAATCTTGTAGGACTATTTAAGTTTTGATTGTTCTCAAAAAGATTTTTTATCAATAGAGCCCCTTTTTGAAAAGGCATCTTATGTGAAACTTCGTTACATAAATATATGTATGCGGAGCTACTATGCTGACAAAGCCCCATGCCCTGGCCTTGTCTTCCTTCTTTGCATAACCCCTCAGGCATCTCCATGAAGCTCTGAGCTCCATGGAATAAGTGACAGAAACCCACTTTGATATGGGTTATTGGAGACCATGAAAGTAAAGGACCTTGAACAATGCCAGCCATGTAATATTTACTCAAGTAATGCTAACTATTAATGTTATTATTGTCACCAGTTGTTTTTAGACTTCATTCTGGGAGAAAGTAGTATAATTTACAAAAGGAGAAATGAGATAACATGTCCTTTCCTAGAAGAGCATTTACCAATTCCCAGTCTGTGGTGCTTAACTGGTGAGTCCATTTTGCTGGTCCAGACTTTGTGTTGAGCCTACTGGCCAGTCAGCCAGTGTTGTTGGCTCAAGATTACATAGTTGTACTTTTTCCAGTCTAAGCCATGCAGATAAAACAGTATGGGGGCAGCTGAAGTTTAGGCAGCCCAGGGGTGTGGAGCTTGCTCATATCTCTTCTTTCCACTGGGGCTTCCTGATTGCCTCCCTTGAAAGCTTAGCCTTACCCTGTGTCTCAAGATCATACTCGACTTTTAGCATAAGAAAGAAGAAGGTCTGGTTTACCATTTGGTGATTCAGCATTGATATTCTGACTTATCATTGATATTCTTGAAACGTCTCCTTCAATTCTGAAAACCAGGACTCCTACTGTGCGCTGGAGCTGACTTGTATTGGCTCATGGAAATCAGTTGTCCATTTCTGAGGAATTATGCAAGCTGGCAGATGTTGCATAGTAGCTTGAAATCAGCCATGTTGGGAGTATTTACATTAGAGAAATTGGCAAACTCTAAAAAAAAAGACCTTTCCCCTGAAGAGTTAGTGGAACATCTACCAGAATATCACTGGTTTAGGCCACCAACTCATGCTCACTTTCTCATAACTGGATTTTTATTCTTTCCTAGACCAAATTTCCGCCTTCACATCACAAAAAGATTTGGATCCTTTATTCTTGTCAGACTTGACTCCAATAGCAGGAGTTTGATCTTATATCCCAGCTCTAAGCTGGGACCCTGCTCTCCATTATCTGCTCACAGATCTCTCCCAAGGCCTGTCTAGCTAAGATTTATGAATATATCACCATTCCAGTAGTCCCCCCTTATTTGCAGTTTTACTTTCTGTGGTTTCAGTTACCCACAGTCAACCACAGTCCAAAAATATTAAATAGAAAAATCCAGAAATAAACAATTGATAAATTTTAAATTACATGCAATTCTGAGTTGCATGATGAAATCTTTCACTGTCCTATTCTGTCCTGTCTGGGAGGTCAATCATCCCTGTTACCCACCATTGGTCACTTAGCCATCTAAGCTATCAGATCTACTATTGCAGTATCCCAGTGCTTGTGTTCAAGTAACCCCTATTTTTACTTAATAATGGCCCCAAAGTGCAAGAGTAGTGATGCTGGCAATTCCACTATTCTCTTACTGTGCCTAATTTATAAATTAAACTTTAGCATAGGATTGTATGTATAGGATAAAACATAGTACATAGAGGATTTGATACTATCTGAGTTGCAGGCATCAATAAGGGGTCTTGGAACGTATCCCCCGTGGATAAGGGGGGACTACTATATCTAGATTTTCTTGTCTCACTGGTATGGGTCTTGAACTACCATTCTGCATTCCCTATTATGTGGTAATAGAGCCCTTAGTGCTTGTCCTAATATCCATTTATTAACTTCCTCTTTAATTGATACGTTTTATCTCATAGTCTGCAATTCCTTCCAGTCTGTGTTTCCAGGTCTGCTTTGTCCTAGTCTGTCTCAATTAACTGAAATAACTCAGTAGTCTTTCTGTAGAATTTTTTTAAAGTTTTGAATATACTCCTCCTAGAAATCTTTTTCCATATTATTAGCCTCTAAATTATTTAAATGTAATTTGTTAGTGGTTTTAATTTTAAAACCTAATTTAACATTTTAATAAATAATAACATTTAAAACCCATAATGAGGGTTCACCATATATAGTATTTAATTTCTTAACACAACACCTATATCCTCTCATAAAATAACTAACATTAATTGTTGCTGTCCATGTCCCAGACACTGCTGAGTGCTTTGCATGTATTAATTCACTTAATCCTACAGAATTCCTGTGAGACATGTACTATTATCTTCTTCATTTTACAAATGAGGAAATTGAGATAAAGAGAGGCTGTGTAACTAATAAATGGCAGGGTGATAGTTTGAACCAGAACCATCTGTCTCCAGAGCCATGCATTTAACCATTCTACTATCCTGACTCTTCCTAAAATGAAGTGCAAAGCTATTGCTTTTGAGAAACTCCATATTCTTTTATTGTTAATGTTGTCAGCTCACCTCAGGAAGGGGAGAGATGAGAAAGGTGTAACCCAACAAGAGATTGTCAGACTGAAAATTCCCTCATATCCGAGGAGAGTGGGGAAATGACTTAATAGAGGGACCATTGAACTACATAGACTCACAAGCTAAGAAATATACTACCTCACTCTCTGTTCCTTCATTTTAGTTTTTCTCCAGTTATAACAATATTCAGTAATGTGGCCCACTATAGCAGATGCAGAAACTTGCTGAAGGAGTGGTATGCTGACTTAAGGAAAACATCTAACAAAATTCAATATAAAATGCATGTATGTAAACGTGTTAAAGTTATTTTTATTTTATTTGAGCATAAAATTAAATATATAATATAAAAATCTGTGTTCATTATAATGTTCATACTGTCGAGTAAAACTGAGGTTCTGGAGTATCATTAAAGCTAGGATAATTCTGAAAATTTTTCTGTAATGATATTTTTGCCATTTACCCTCAGAAAAATAACACCAAATTGTATCTATCCAGGCCATGACATTTGGCATTTTGAGTAGGAAATAATGAAATTGAATTGTAGCAAGACAAGGATGAAGAGGCAATAATTTTTAATCCAAGAGCATTTTCTGGAAAGTTCACAGGAGAAAGTAAAATATAGCAGATTGAAAGGCCTCAGGAATCATCTGCATTAAAAAAAATTCTCCAGATGATTCTTATGAACCTCATAGTTTAAGAACTACTCTTCAGCAGGTCAAGCTAGCAGTCTAGCAAAGAACTGAGTAGTTCACTGAATATTCCTAATTGCAATCCTTAGTCTCACTCGCAGGGTGAGACTCTCAGGATAGAACCTAGAAAAGCAGAAATGGGCAGATAGTAAAAGAACATTTGTAAATGTCAATCCATGTGTAGGGGTTGTATCCTCCTTTGGGCTCTCATCACAGCTGCTTATCAATGGAGTTCATGGAGAAAAATGTGTGAAAAACATGGAAACACATTAGACAGGCAACTGGAGTCCCTAAAATGTGATTTCCACTTTGGAGTCTAAGCAGGAGACAGACCCAGCAGTGAGCCTGGGCTCAGTTTACCATGTTAACCCATTTTCTTACATCTTATTGCCAGAAGAATAGTGGAAGAGAGTTTATTGTTTCTTTTCCTCCATATTGTCAGTGGGAGAAATGGTTGATCCTTTTCTTAGATTTACTTAGATTTACTCTGTCAAGTCCAACAGATACTATTATCATCGATTTCATCAATTTCTAGATGAAGAAACTGAGACAGATAACGTAAGTGCTATGAATATATAGCTAATATACAGTGGATTTGAACTACAGACCAGGTACATGGTTCCTAGTGTTTGAATAGTGCCTTCAGCCCATGTTTGTCAAATTTTTACAGAAAATATTTTGTAGAAAATATTTGTCTATGATACTCATGCTTAATTAATATCTGTTGAATTGAATGAGAATGAGGGAAAGACCATGGCAAGCATTTGTAACAGAGGCAAATCTTTTGTGCTTTTCCTTTCTTTCTTCAGTAGGCACTTCCTCTCTCTTCATTGCTCTCTGATCTGGTGCCTGAGCCCACTGCTTGTTTCCTACATGCACAATGTCTTCTGCTTTGGTTTTCTACCTGTTCCACTCAGCACCCATAACACCTACTCCCCCATTTGTGCTTTGACTTTCTCTCCTCTTCACATGATAATGTACTCTTCCTCTGTCCAGGACCCTCAAGACACAAAATTCTGCTGTGTGATGGTCAGATAAACTGTTCCTTGCTGCTCTCTATAAGGTATCAAGTAATATCTAATCCAAGTTAAATTAAGCTTTTCCTTAAGGAAGTACTTCCAGGGCTATAGAAATACTTGATAGGAATTCCATTTTCAGTCAGGGATGCTTTGGTGTGTTTAAACCCAATAGGCAGAGGCTTAATTCACTTATTTATAAGGCCAGCCCTGAACATTGGAATTTATTTAAATACCCTCCAGAGACACTCATGTCTTTAATGCTGCACACATAGAGATTCAAACCAAGCACACACACTGACATTTTCCTGCCCCTGCTTCCCTAGATGCTCACAATATTTAAGGCCAAGCTGATGTAGGGAACTCCCATGAGAATGGAGCTGCTCCTCTGTGAGTTTGCCTAATGGGGCAACTGGCATTTCTTAGTCTGCCAGAGGAGTGCTGAATGCAGTGACTTTGCAAAGTCTCCAGGGGTTTCAGTTAGCTTGGAGCCCAATAGAGCAGGCTGTTCAGACCAGATCCAAACCACCTAAGAAATCAAGTATGAGGAAGACTGGTCTCTCTTTTTTCTCTCTCATTTCTCAGCTGCAAATTGCTATCTGCTTTTCAAGAGGCATTAAACAATGAAGAATAACTGCTGCCACTCATATTTTAGTATCAACAAGACATTTTCACATGCATATTCTCCTTTGATCCTCACAAGTATTATTTTTCTTTTTTTAGATCTGGGATTATGATGATGTTGTAGATCTGGGATTATTCTAGGTCTTTTTCAAGGCCACCTAGCTGCAGGTGTGACAGAATTATTCATTAAGGTTTTAATTTGCAATTTGTTCTCAATTTTTACAACCTCATCTTGAAATGGTAACCTGGCCTTTTTGTTCTTGAGCCCTTTGTGATGGGGTCAACATCAAAGTAACCCAGCTTTGTTTTCTAACCTGAACTCTTTGAGGGGTTTATTCCAGGGAAATGGAGAGCAGTGAGAGCCTTGTAGGGGAGGGGAATGTTTGCTGCAGTGAGCATGAAGGGAAAGGAATACTTTCCCAAAGGAGAAGCAGCAGCAATTTGAGATACCTTGGAATTGGTGCTTTCACTTCTTCACAGAGCCTTGGAGTGGAAGCAGGACATCAGGAGGAAATGACTGTGATTCACCTAAGGAGGCTGGACCATAGGTAACAAGGTTCCCAGGCTCCACAAAGATATCCTGCCCAAGAAGGTGGGCACATGTCTGCCTCTTAGGGACCAACATGGGCTTGGATAAGAACCATGTCAGGGGTGATCAGAGACCAGAGAGACCACCATAAATATCTGCTTTACATAATATTCTGAAACACTGATGCCATCCTGGACTGGACAGAGATACACTATAACAACTGGGATTAGATTTGAAGGGACAGGATTACTGACAGTGATCAGGTTTAAAAGCCTGAGTTTGTTAGGTAAAATTTAAGCCTATTAACTTGGAGAGTTCAGAATAGCAAATTTCATTGTCTTTCCATAACACTTACTTCTCACAAAATTTACATTTAGGTGCATCTCAGTGGGGGAACATCTAGTCATGCCATTGTTATGTATGCTTGTGGCAAAAGAGAAATCCAGCCCCTGTCCGTTATCGGATTTTTCCAGTATGAATTCTGTGGCCATGAACCACATTATATTACTGGATAACTTGATCTGTCAGCTAGTATCAGGGGTCTAGGATGCCCATTTGGGCAAGACTAGAGGCACAAATTCATCTCATGAAATAAGCTGATCGCTTTCTTTGGTGGGAGTAATGACTTATAAAACACACTGGAGAAGACTGGAGAGATTGCTTAAAAATCAAATCGCTTATTAGATTTTCCAGCTCCTTGAACAACTTCTAATATTTTCTAGACAGAGCCATCTACATATACCCTCTGCCTTTGGATGGTAAAACATAGCAATTTTATTGTTATGTTGCTTCATAGCAGAAAAAATTTTATGATTCTGTGTTTCATTAAAAATCTTTGATCCCCAACTTAAATTGAGCTGAAGCTAAGAACTAGCTTACGTATTCACATATGGTATTTGGTCATTACACTAAAAAACAAAACAAAAACAAAAGCAGAGAGGTTAAACAGAAAATCTCTCTGTCGTGCTAATCTCTCATCTCCTCCTTCTCTTCCTCCTTGTCTTCTCTCTTCAATATACAGACCTCAGAGAAACACTACAGAACCACAAATTACTGTGGGGTGCAACTCCTACTTAATAACGACATCCCGTAAGTTAGCAAAAATCTGCCAACATCTGCAAGCTCCTCTACAGAGTTGTGAGCCAAAGTTAAAAATCATGTGTGACAGTGCTGTGGAAAATACAATTGATTCCAGTCTGATTGTGTCAGTTCCAAACAGAGACAATATTGATGATGCTGAACAGTAATCTTATTGGGCTTGGACCCAATTGAACATTGGTCTTTGTCAACTCATTATTCCACTATCAGAGGGATCTCCGCAGATTGATCTTGCCAGCACTTCTTGATGTGTCTCACAAATCACCGTTCTCCTGTTGGCAGGCAGATTTGAGTATTGCAGAGTAATTGCTGGACTTTTTCCCCTCTTTCCCCACCTCACTCCCTGCTAGGAGACAGCAACTACACATTACAAGTCATTGTCACATGAAAGACCAAAAAGTACTAACAAGATAGAGTAGGTAGGTGTGCAGTCCTGGTGATGCCAAGAGCTATAATGCCAAGAGCCATAACACGAATATTTTTTGATTGGCAAAATAAAGTATTAAATCCTCTTTTTTCCCCTTTAGAAAGTTAATTAGAGAGATCTCTGAACTTTTCGGAAGACTGCAGCATTACCTGTAGGAAAGTTCACCTCTGCAGTCCAAGGGTCTAGTTTGGGTGATTAATGTTGTCGCTGCATTTTTAGCAAGTTTGAAAAGTGTATTGTCTCATAAGTAGTGGTGGGTGGGAAGAATAAGGCAATGAGCATAACATTTTGTACAAGTGACACAATTTGACATTCCCCTCTATACGTAAAAGCCTTAAAAAATCAAAGTTATTAATCTAGTTAATCAATAAGATACCAAAATATAAATGGATTTCTGGTGTTTCCAGGTGGACTGGTCAGGATAAAGTCAAGCCTTGTAATGGTGCCACAGTTAGTTTTCTTCTTGGATCAAAGCCTCTGACAATAATGTGTATCCATATATTTGTTGGATAATCTAGCTAATTGGAGGGGATCACCACCAAGGATGATCTAGGATCACATAGTTTTAGAATGTGTATTTGACATCACATATGTCCTCAATCATAAGGATTTGTCTGCTGTTCTGGGAATTCATAACACTTTGAATCAGTGATAGAAATTTAAATTCCAAACTTTTAAGCAATAATGATTTCTTAAAGAGCCCATAACCTTATATCTTTTGTAGTTTAAACAGCAAGAATTGCTCATGTGGTGTTTATACATATGAGAGATGAACACTGAGGCTGCTGGCTGAGATTGCTTCTTTTCTTCTGACTCCCTTTAGCTTTTACACTTTGTCCACTCAGACCTGTATCTTATGAAGAGTTACCAAAAGAGAGATCTTCTATGAGCTTACTGCAAGTTAAAACTGGTTGTAACAAAATTTTTGTATACAGTATTTTGGAGGTTCCTGATAATGCTGCCTGTGGAATTAGCAGAATCCTCATTGTGACTTCTTCCTTGCTGTCTGTCATTTCTGGAGTCAATAGTATTCTTTTGGCAGGAGCCATTCCTATACAATAAACTTCATCACAAAGCTGTTTGGTGATGCACTGTCATTGCTTAGAGAAGCTGAAAGTTGTGCTTGCACTCTACTCCTTGCATAGAGTTGTTGTCTGCTTCCTACTGTGTGCCAAAAACTATAGTCAACTGAGAGTTCATATGATGGATCAGCCTAATAAAACTTGATTTTTCTTTACTGACTTCACTCTATTTACTTTTCACACCTCTCCTGGGTTGGAGAAGGTAATTGAGTGTTGGGATTTGACGTCCTCCTGCTGGGGTGGCAGGCTGCATAGGGAGGTAAAAAAAGCAAAAGATAGTTAATTGGGTCCACGTATCAAACTTAGTTATTCCAGCAGAACATGAAAGCAAGAATTACACCAGAGGACTGACAGTGCAGATAATGGAGAGTTGACTGTTTAGAATCCATTTGACACCACAATCAGAGTGTCACCAGAGGTGAGAGTGAGGGCAAAGTTGCACTCTTCCTCACCCTCCTTCAACGACGTTTTTAACAGCACAACTTGATCACCCTGGTCAGCCTTGAAGATATGCCAAGATGAGGGAATATCTCAAGGGTTTCTCTTTATCTTGGTTTTAGGTGAGAATATTGATGTTCCTGAGCTGATTGGATATGTGAAGAAGCACCTAATTGAGAAATTGTGTCTTATTTTTTTTACTATTGATGCATCATAAAAGAACAAAATACTTTTTCTCTCCAACTTCAAAAATTGGCAGACTTCACCACATCAAGAAAATTTGGTCACTGTAAACAGCAATCACTGTAATTATTGGAATATACTGATAGTAGTGCTTAGTGGTTTGAATGCTTAAGAAATCATCATGTAGCATCACTAACAGAAAATCAGAATGCAAATAAAGATTTAACCAAATGACAGCAACAAAAAATCCATACCTAAAATACTATTTCCTTTTTGCCTATTTTTTCATTTTATTTACATATTTGAGGGGTTGAATTTTATTGTTTGTTTCTGGCAATTTCTCATTCCTTCTTTGGGACATCTACCTTAAGTGGATAATAGATATTTATACAGAATTCTTGACGATGAGAAAATCCAGGATTAGAAGAAGTCAGGGGAGGGGTCTTGGCATGATTCTCTTAAGCATGTATTGATGCTTTCATGACCACCTATGTAGTTGAGGATGTAGAATGACTTAGCAGTTGCTTGTGGCCTTCAAGTTCTAAGATATAAGATAAAAAAACTTCTAGTGTTTAGAAAATGTAATGCTGGCTTTCATCTTATTCCAAGATGCCATTTTAAATGGGAAACTAAAGGACAGCACAAAGATTCTATAGTTCTCAAAACACTCAATCCAGAAAGCCTTGATAAATACATTTCTTGAACCCCTCTGAGTGAGCGCCTCAGTACCTTCCTTTCAGATCAGAGATGTCCTATTAGCGGCTTGGCCTGCATACCAAAAATGCCTAAGATTCTTGATTTGAAGCCTACATTTCTTGTATTAGGAACCAATACTAACTTAATGGGTATGTGACCTGTGCAGTTAGGGCTCCGTGCTTGCTTCATGCTCTGCTGCTGCCATCTTGAGTTTCTTAATAATATTTGAACAAAGAGCCTCACATTTTCCTTTTGCACTGGTCCCTACTCATTATGTAGTCAGTCCTGTCAGGAACCTCTGATTTGCTCTCATACTAAGTTGCTTTCTTTCTTCTTCCATCCCTTATGAATAGAAGGAATGTAGAGATCTGTAGGCAGAGATACATAAGGGAATTGTTTGGCCTTTAAGAATGTCTCATGTCCAGCTCTCCAGACTTTCATCCAGGGAGACCCAGCATCATGTTCCAGGTCATACACAGGGCCATCACAGGACTCATCAAAATCCCTTCCCAATGCTCTTGGTAATACTCTTCCAATGGGACCAGTCAACTTTTTATCCTTTAAAGTAACAACAAGTGCACTTTATTTTAAATTAGATTTCCCATAAACATTAAAGTGACTTACAGAATAAAAATAGTACCCCTTCCAGTTTGAAAACTATAAATCAAATAAATCTGAAGTCTCATAATAATATTTCTCAGATAAAGATAAGAAGAACATTGCCAGAGCAAATAGTCACCCTCCACAAAAAATGCCCATTCTAATTTCTAAATCTTGCCTATCATTGTACCATTTGCAGATGTTTAATGAAAATTATTTTATCTCTCATAATATTTGGCATCATGACTGTCAAAACTTAATTTCGTAAGAAGTACACCCAGGATGTTTTTTTATAGCATTGTCAGTCCATAAGATGGGACTTCAGACCTGGCTTTGTCAAATGAGTTGTCCTTTGGAATTCTCTCTAGCACTTCTATCTGTGTTATTGTGCCCAGCTCACTGCAGAGGCTCCCAACAATTACTGTTCCCACTTTGTAAATATTTGCATGATTAATTTTTCCTCATGTGTGTATTTCTAACCATGAATACAAACAGCTTTTCATTTCAAATAAGCGAGCAGGCACCCTGAGGGGCAAGATCATACATTTTTATGAAGTTGCTGCTGTGGAAATTTATAATTTTTGCAGAAAATTTCACTTTTTTCTGTGGCAAAATGAAAATTTAATCCCTGTGAAAACTAATTTTCATTTTAATAAAGTGACAACAAGAATAAAACAATTAGATTCTTATAATTTTTAGGGGGAGCGGCAGTACTCTGTTCTCTTTGCATTTACATAGCACCTTTCCCAACAGTAGTGAGTATTTATAATTTTGAGGATTGTGTGTGCCTCTATTCCCATAAGAAAGAACTCTTGGGCAGCTTCACAAGTTATGAACATAATAAACCAAGGAAATAAAACCTAGGTTATTAAACACTTTGAGAAAATTTCTCTGATGTGATGATTCAATGCCAGAAATTTCTGTGATAATGGGGAAATCATTAAGACATGGAAAGCACCGAGGACAAGAGAAATTTCCCTTTACAAAGTTCTAGTAAAATAAATGTGTCATTTATTTTGATTTTATATTTTGAGTGATCAGGACAATTTAAGGGTCTGTCACTTTTTAATTCAAGAGTCTTTGACCACTTAATTCATGTTAGGAGTTTTAGGTGACTAGTCTAAATGTTTGTCTGAAGGCAAGGCATTGTTTCCAAAGGTTAGTTCTCACATAATCACCTTTGGGTGGTACATGAGATGACTTTAGGTGCTACAGTAATGAACACTTTTTGTTTTAACTATGTAGATATTTTAATGAGTAATTGAATA
Source organism: Physeter macrocephalus (assembly GCF_002837175.3). Lineage (NCBI taxonomy): Eukaryota > Metazoa > Chordata > Mammalia > Artiodactyla > Physeteridae > Physeter > Physeter macrocephalus. The sequence goes on along the minus strand of NC_041224.1, from coordinate 102,323,438 downwards.
CACACACACACACACATATAGTGTGTGTATAAAGTTTTTAACAAATCCTGTTATCAGTACCTTAGAAATATCCAGTAAGTCATCTCACCATCTTCACACTACATTCATGACCCATCCACTGTGATATCTCTGCTAAATTAAGACCATAGTCTCCTAACTGACCTCCCTGCTTCTACTCTTCCTACCTGCAGTTGATCTTTCTCATGGGAATTAGAGATAAGCTTTAAAAACATAGGTTAGATCCTGATTTTGTCAGCTCAAAATCATGCAGTGGCTTTCCCTCTCACTCAAAATTAAAGTCAGCATCCTTGCCATGGCCCATAAGCCATGCCAGGTCTTTCCTTTGGCTACTTGACTGACTTTATCTCCTGCCACTCTGTTTCAGCTTCCTTGCTATTTCTCCATCATGCTGAATGTAAGTTGGTTTCAGGCCTTTGGAATTTCTTTTCTTTCCTCTTTCTAGAATTCTCTTCCAAACTATTCACATGGCTCTCTTCCTCACTGAATTCAAGACTTTGCTCAAATATCACCTGATTTGGCCCCTTCCCTAGTAACTTCACTTTCTATCTCTTCACTCTGCTCTGTGTTTCTCCATAGCTGTTATGCCCAGTGGTAGACTGAAGAAATGGCCTCTATTTGTCATCCCATCCTGTATCTGCCCTCTTTGCCGTGTGACTCAAATCTCTCTCACTCTGACACTGGACTTGGCTATATGACTTTCTTTGGCCAATGGTATATTAGCAATTATGATGCAGGCAGAAGCTTGCAAAAGTGTGTGCTTGTTTCTGTTTGACTGTTGCTCTTATGCACTTTCTATGAATACCTGCTGGAGGTTAAGTTTCCTGGAGTAAAAGACTGAATCACCCTCTCATCCCAACCGCAGCAGAGTCTAGAGCAGCCCACAGCTGGCTGACTTTCGGCTTTGTAAGCAAATTCACTTGAGACTAAGAGAGCTGAACAGGCAAGTCCTAAATAAACGACCCACAAACTCATGGAGGAAATAAATGATTATGTTTAAGATGCACAATATTGGGGTACTTTGTTATGCCACATTATTATGGCAAAATATAGCTCATATATCCCCTAATGACATATTGCATTTTAAAAATGTATCTACTCCAGAATATAAATTCCTAAGAATGAATGTTCTGTCAGTTATAGTTACTTTTAGTACATGAGGTTTGGCATATAGAAAATATTTATCTAATAAAAGTTTGTTCAACTCAACTTGTTTTATGGATAACAGTGCTTAGGTTAAGTGTAAGGTAGGCAGTGCCATGGCAATTCACCTAGGCCATATGAATTGCAATTGCAATTGTAAGGTGCTCTGGAGTCTGGGGATTGAGCAATTATGATGTTGGTCTACTAATGATTAAAGTTTGGTAAACACTGTCTTAAGGTACTGGGATGTTGCATAATATCATGTTTCAAGCCTTTCTAAATAGTCAAGCAGAGGCAGGGATTTGCAGATGCCTTCTGTAGAACTTCCATAGACATTTCCTCTAATCCTAATACATATCAGATAAGCAACTTGGACAGGGTGCCTAATCAATCCAGGAGGATGCTGTGATGACATTTTCAGAAATGTACAATCACAGAGAACTTTTACCACTGCTGCCTAACATTAAGGGATAGATAGTTTGAAATAGCTTTTTGGTTAATTCACATTCACTGTTAAAATACAACAATTTATTGAACTCCTAGTGTATACATACATAGCCTTGGTCTGGGCCCTGGGGATACAAAAATCAAAAGACATGGTTTGTTTATTAATACAGCAAAAGAATCACACTTTTTGAAAAAATTACTCAAAACAATTAATGACATACACTAGGATAGGGGATGGGGGCTACAAAAATAAAAATATATCGATCTCTCTAGTCAGGTACTACATATAGCCTAAAGCTGAGTCTCTTTCTGATCTCATTCACTGAAGTGTCAAGTCCCATGACCCACAATAATTTACTATTGAACATTTAAATAATAATTTGTAATTTGTTTAAATGCTTAACCATAGTTGTCAACCATCATGTATCCAGTTTCCAGAAGTCAAAAAGATAATTGAATGTAACTTAAGTAGCACACTCAGTCACAACAACAGAGCTTAAATGCAAGACTTCCTTCATGTAATTTATAAGGCAGGAGAAGTGACTTTGTTGATGTTTTACTACTGTGATTGGAACTATTCTGTACCTGTTTTGCAGAACATCATTTTTTAAGTTAATATGGTCTTGAGTATGGCCCCACATACACTTGTGCTACCGGGTGAATTGGATATTTTGTTGTCATTGTCCAAATTAGCCAGCTGTGCCAAGAGGGACTGACTGACTGTTGCATACTTGGTCTCTCCCAAATATATGTGTAGTATACATATATATCTAGTACATGAGAGCTCTCCTTTCACATTTTCTTTACTATTTTAAAAAGTTTAATTCATAAATTTAAGTATCAGATAGAATGTTTTGAAGCCAAAAAATGACTGACCTGGACTCCTGAGCTCCATGATTTATGTGTTCCTTGAATGCCATACAGTGACCATATTACCCATAAAATATTCACCAATCAAACAATTATATGTAAATCAGATTGATGTTATAGAAATTTCTTCCTTCTATATTTTATTTGTAACAAAGGCAGTGTATATATTTTTTAATTTAAGGTGTCTTAGCTGCATGACAACTTTTTCCACTTTGGAACTAGAAAAATTACAATTCAAACTCTTTACATTAATATGCGTTGGATATCTTGGAGAGAGAAAGTATGACTATGCATGTTTCCGCAATCTATTTCAATTCAGAATCTGTCTCCCCACCCCCAGTGGTACACCTAGCTGAATTAATATTTTATAGAATATGGTTTGGGAAATTCTATGTAATATATACATATTTGAATCATAGCTTTATACCTGACCAACAATAATATTTCAACATTTAGTTAACTAATTAATAAATTCAACATTTATTAAGCACCTACTATGTTTCTGACTCCCTTCTGGGTTTAGGAGGAAGATACAAAGATGGTCTTTATACTCTTTATAATTTATTTTGTTATATATTTTTAGTATATAGTTTGGGGTAGTACTGACCAGAAGCAATAATAAAACAAAGATACGCATTTCAATTTATAAACCAACTAGTAAAGGAAAAAAAACTTGTAATTTGGTTGTGAACACTGTAACACACAAAGGCAGGAGCTGGATGTATTTCTCCATTTTGCTTTTTTTTTCATGTATTTCTCCTTCTACCATTATCTTTCCCCTTTATTCCTGACTCTTTTTCTGTTTCAATTTATTGTCAAAATGCATACATGTATGTCTTTTTACTCTCTGTTAAATCAATATTTTCTTAAATATTGTACTAAGTTAACCTGGTCATATGTACCTGGCATTTTGCCAATTTGACTTTCCTCTCATTGAGGGCAGGCAACTTTCAGAGCCCCTTATCTTGCACAAGTTGTCTTTTAGTTATCTTTAGTTGTCTTTTAGTTATTTGGTAACTTGATTTAATTGAGTCATCACTTCTGTATACCAGTAGTGCTCATGACATTGAGCATTACTAATCCCATCAGTGGCCCCCAGGGAAAAGGGAGGTGAATGTTGCTATACTAACACTAACAGGAAAGAGTGGAATACAGTTCCCACTGGGGAGACTTTTAAGTGAATTTTGAAATTGGTGACCTGGCTGGAGAGTAGGTATTTTTTGAGCTTAGGCTGATATGATATATTCAAACATATATGATCCTCTTTATTTCTCAAGCATCTGTATCAAAGATTTTACCATGATTTAAATCTGATTCAGGTGGTGAAACATCTGGAAATCATGATGGCATTTACTGAACATCATAAAATGTTGACATATAAAGCTAAAATTGTGTAATGTACCATTTTGTGCTAAATCACATGCCATCTTATGCTAGATTCTCCTATAGATGAAGAGTGGCAGGTGCCAAATATACAAGAAAAACTATGATGAAAATACTTTAAAGAAATTTGATTTACAAATTAATGAATTGGGAAAAAGTCTGCATTGTTCAATTTTGGTCATGAAACCTCCAAATACATCTACCAGAACGATTGTTTAAATAGCCTAAATGTGTACCCAACAGAAATGTGATTTTTTAGTTAAGAGCAACTCTACAATATTATATTTCATAGGCTGAAAGATGGAAGTACTAGTCTGGATAAAATTATTCCCCATTTTAAACTAAAAAGAAAAAAGAAAAAAGCAAAATTGGTTACAGCCCTGTTTCTGCAGTTAGAGAATTAGAAGAATTTGGGTTAGTTTGACTCTTTTGTTTTGCACATTTCTAATCCATCTTGGTATTTTGAGAAAAAAAAAGAAGAGTTATAAGGAGAACATCTGTTGCTATTCATGTCATTTTTCATCTACATCAGGTTCCATCGTAGTTTAAGAGGGCCTCTCTCCCTCTCTTTTTAAAATTGTAGTCCTTAACCAAAATTCTAAGGATTTTGCATTGCCTTTTTCACTAAAATTATTAAAGCAAGCTGATATTGTTCCCCTCATCCTTTCCTATCTCTGTCAATAAAACTGTTTTCTTCCCTTTCATATTCCTCCCAGGTAAGGGATTGCCCCCTCCTCCTCTTCCTGCCCCTTCTCCTCCCCCAAACCCTTCCATATGTGCTGTGCATGTTTTCCTTTCCAGTTTACTTAGGTTTATATTTTCATATTTACTGCCTCTCTGTATCCTATCCTTCATTCCCCAACTCAATCTTAAATTTCCTATTTTTTGCCCCTCTGCTTTCAAACTTGGCAACTTTGGAATTAAATAAATAGTAAAAAGCCTATTTCTCTTTCATTCACAAGCATCTATTGAGCACCTACAGATGCCAGGTGATGTTCTACATACTGAGAATAGGCTGGGGAGGTTTCTGGTTGAATGGAGCATATCTTTTAGCATAGGGGGTAGGAGAGTATAGATAATTAAGAAAATCAGGTAAATTTAAGTGTTATATAGGGTTGTCAGATTTAGCAAATAAAAATACCAGCTGTTGAGATAAATTTGAATATCAGATAAATAATAATTTTTTAACATAAGTATGTCCCATACAATATTTGGGGTAAAATTAAAATGTAGTAGAGGGCTTCCCTGGTGGCGCAGTGGTTGAGAGTCCGCCTGCCGATGCA
>NC_041224.1:102310824-102318193 GCF_002837175.3 Physeter macrocephalus | reverse complement strand
ATATATAGTAGAGATTGCCTGGGACAGTTCGAGGCAATTTTGCAGCTGTCCTTTTCCCAGGGACATACATGTACAACTTGCACTCATGTGCCCATACTCATATTATTCTCTTGTGTACAATCTCTCACTCCTGCACTCCAGTCTCAGCTAATCTAGATTTTGCTCATTTTCAGGTGCTGCCTTCTTTAAACATTTTATGGCAATGATGCCAACTCACATCACTCTCTTCCTTAATAAATCACCTTTACAGTTACTATCTACATTACACCATTAACATGAAAATACATGGTTCTAGTCCAATGTCTATATCCTAGAATCAATCTGCAGTGCTCTGCTGCCATATTCATGAACTCTCCTATATGTGTATTTCTTATACCTCCAAGTTGTAAGTATAGCAACTGCGAGCAAAGGCTCTGGAGTCAAACAGTTCAGGGTTCAAATCCTGGTTCTGATACTTACCAGGACTTCACATAGGTTACTGGATGTGCCTCAGTTTCCTCATTTGTAAAAAGGGGAAAATAAAAGTCTCTCTCTCTCATAAAGTCCTTATTAAATATGACTATGTATGTTGAATACCTGCCTTACCCATATTAGATTTCCTCCTCCTCCTCCTCATTATTATGATTATTACCATACACATACAATTTCTAGCATAGTGCAGATTTGGGCAAAATTATTAACCAATACGGAGCTTCAGTATTAAGTGATCATTGAAATTAACAATGCCTCTATAGTTTTGCTTATTTCTTGTATGTACCTGGCCCTCTTTCTGGTCACAGTGAGCAGTCTGGAACAATTTGCTTTGTATTCTTTTAGCAGAAGAAGAATTTATAGATTACATTAACTGGGGAATGAAGAAAAGGGAACATATTTAAAAGCACTACCATCCAAAAAAAAGAAAAAAACCCAAAACTATAATATGTGAATTAAATACTATCTATGCCTATTGTCTCTCATCTACTTTGAAAAGAAAATTTCCAGAGGGCAGAATCAATTTCTTTTGTAAGAGGCCATTCTCTTAAATGCAGAAGCTTTGGGTCACTGCTAAAAGTATTTAGTGACAATTGTGGTGATGGCCCCCTGATGATCTGTCCAAAAAAATTGGATTCTATAGCAGATTTCTATATCTGCCATGCAGCAGGAAATTACTCATTTTATATTATGTTTTTGTAATTATTTGTTGTAGTTATGTCTGTAGCCAAGTTTGTAAATTGAATTCTACAACATACCTTCTAATGTTATGAGAAATAAAATCTTCTGGGTTGAAATAGTGTATGTATGGTCTTGCCAAAGAAATATGGGGGAAGCCTAGAATAAAATAATATGTCCCATCTGCATAAGAGATTAGTGGAAATGAAAAAATCATTATTACTATAAGTCTACAGTATACTTACTATTAAAAGTCTATAGTACACTTCTTAAATATGAGAATTGTGAAAGAAATACCTCCAAAATAGCCCACTAAACTGTGGTAGCTGAAGGTGAAAATTCCATTAGAATAAAAAACCCAAAGTTATTCTGAATGTGATACTCTCTATTTGGAAAAATAAATCTTTGGGATAAATAATAGCATGTTAGAATTAAAATGACTCTAAGACTATGGCTAGAAAAGAGGATCATAATAAGCTCTTCTCACCCCACTCTCAAAAACTGGATTTCTCTCCTTTTTTTAGATTATGTGAAACTCTAAATTACATCCAGAAGCAAACTGTCTTCTAGAGAGGCCTATAAATGGTCGCATATACCACACACACGTACACACAAACACACACACACACATAAAGATTTTGAGCTTGAATGACCATAAAAAGTTGATTTAACAACAAAAATAGAATAAAATTTGAATTACCATTATTCTCATAATCACTTTATGTATTTAATTACTATATGTGACTGAAGCTAAACTTTTTTTTTTTTTTTTTTTTGCTGTGTACGGGCCTCTCACTGCTGTGGCCTCTCTTGTTGTGGAGCACAGGCTCCGGACGCGCAGGCTCAGAGGCCATGGCTCACAGGCCCAGCCTCTCCGTGGCATGTGGGATCCTCCCGGACCGGGGCACGAACCCGTGTCCCCTGCATCGGCAGGTGGACTCTCAACCACTGCGCCACCAGGGAAGCCCTGAAGCTAAACTTTTAATTTTTATAAATTGAATTATACTTTTCTATTGCCTTTCATATTCAAGATGTCTTATTACTTATTTTAAACCCAAATCATAATGAGATTTAAGGACAAGGTATATTTATCACCAATGTTTTACATAGTGTGATATTTGAGCTTATTCCATTTTTAGATAACTTCCCCAATTCTATTTTGAGTGATAGGGATCTATGTTGGGTGATACGAAGAGAAGAAAAAGGCCTAACCTTCTCCAAATATCTCTCCTAAATGCCTGGATATGGCATCATTTGCTCCTCCTTTCCTAGATGAAATTCTGACTATTAGAATAATTGGAGGAATAGACAAAGGCCTCAGAAACCATTACATTTCCTCCAGAAAGCTGATATGCATGACATCAGGGCTGTGTGTGTGTGTGTGTGTGTGTGTGTGTGTGTGTGAGTGTGTATGTGTTTAGGGGGAGGGTTGGGGGAGAAGTTCCCTGAAAATGCCCCTTGATCCCCATAAGGACCCACTACTTTTCTTCATATCAACTAATAGTTGGCCACTGAAGTATATCTGATCTAATGGATTTAGGATTTAGGAAACTCTCAAATGAGGGGGACACAGAGGAGTAGCAGAACACTGGATAAGAAAAATAGAGCAGGTGCAAATGAGGAAGGAGGTAAAGGACAAGTTCTAATTTCATACTTCCTATGTGTGAAAAGGAGGAAACTGAGGTTCAGGGAATCTAAATAATTTGGTAAAGATGCTGCAAACTGCGCAGACTGATATTTAAACCTGGGTTAAATGATACCAGGAAGGTTCTTAATAAAATTCCTAACCAGACCAAAAATAATCTCCATGATATCTGCTACTAGAAAAAGGATACACTTAGGAGTTAATTTACAATTTATTTTAAATTCCTCATCTTCAACTGCCTTGGGACAGAAAGCTTCATTTCCTTTGCCCCAGAGCCCCCTCAGTGAGTGCTGGCTGGTCTTTTCACTGAGTCTTGAGCAGCCTGCAGTGACCTGCCCTTGAAGTGCGAGTTTAACAACCTTTGCCCAAGCACTCTCTGGCTCTTTGTACATCTTTAATAGTTTCCTTGACGAACTATGAAGAACTGCCAGATGACAGTTCTATTTCATTTTTGTCACTGCCTGCTGCTCCTTTTTTCTCTCTGGCTTTTTCTCAAGGGCATGATTCTATAAGTCAATGTGGCAATGTTCACGATGGGTATTGCTCTTTCAACCACTGTATATTGATGCAGTGCGAGCAAGTCATGGACATGTCAAGATTTCAGGCCTTCAAAAAAGTAATCAAGGAGTATTTTATAAACTCTAATGTCCTTTCCATTGAAAGCAAATTGAAACTGGGGATTGGGATCTGATATTAAGGGTTTACTTTAAAACACTGCTGCCAGAGGCATAAAAAAGCCCCTTTGATTAATATACCACAGGATTGTGTTCGCTTGGAAAAAGCACAAGTGATGTGCTTTTGTTCGCCAAGTTTTAAATAAAACATTTGTCATTCTTGCACACTGTTTATTACTAATTGCACAATTATTTTATTATATGGCACCAGAAAAATATGATTTAAAGCTCCTTCTGCATTTTCTGTTTTAAGTAAATAATCACTTTAGTCAAAAGCTATTTATTAAAAATTTTCAAACATAATGGAGATGTCAAGACTTTTTATTAGTGCTGCATAATGAAATAATTGAGGAATTAGTAATAAATTTTTCTTCTTGTAATTTAGAATAAAGAGAAAACAATAACTAAGGCTTTCTTTAAGAATGTGAGATTCTTAAAATTATCTCACATAAAATTATGCTGATGAACGTCATATGTTTCTTTAGCAAAAACAAAATGAAATGGCTTCTCCTTGTCATCTCTGCTGGATCAGTGTAGCTATCATACACTGCATGGATGTGCAGATTTCTTTATATATTATTTCTTTTGATTATCTCAGTATGGAGGGGGCAGATTAGTTTCCTTTTTAAAAAAATTTTTATTGGAGTATAGTTGCTTTACAATGTTGTGTTAGTTTCTGCTGTACAGCAATGTGAATCAGTTGTATGTATACATATAGCCCCTCTTTTTAAGATTTCCTTCCCATTTAGGTCACCACAGAGCACTGAGTAGAGTTACCTGTGCTATACAGTAGGTTCTCATTAGTCATCTGTTCTATACATAGTAGTATATATATAGCAATCCCAATCTCCCAATTAATCCCACCCCCGCCTTCACCCCTTGGTGTCCATGAGTTTATTCTCTACATCTGTGTCTCTATTTGACAGATTAGTTTCAAATATTAGTACCTTGATATTTTCAAAAACACTTTTATAATGATCATTACCTTTCATACGTTACCAAATTTCAGCTTTTATACGAAGAGTAGGAAATATCTTTAAAAGCTAAATGATACCTTTTTATGACATCGTGATCAATAAATGCTTACTATGACATCTACTGTAAGGCATCCTCTCAGGCACTGTGAGGGACATGAAGGCAGACAGGTATGGACCTGCTTTCAAGGAGCTCACCATCTAGCAAGGGGGATTATGAATGTATACAGATTATTAGAGTGCCAACTAAAGAGTAAGCATTGGCAAAGTGATATGGATTTTCAGAAGAAAGAAAGAATCCTTATGGCTTGGGAGAGAGAGATATGGAGGGCATGAAAGGGAAGCTATCAAGGGATTGACATGTGGGCTTAAAGGATGGGTATTAACAGCTAACATTTACTGAGCTCTTATGTTACCAGGCACTCTTTGACTCTAAAGTCTTTTTTCTTAACCATTAAACCATAGGATGTGGTTCCTATGGAGGGACACATTCGTAGCAGAGGAAACAGTATGAGCAAAGGCATGAAGGGAACTGAGTTCTCTCTTTTAAATCATTTGTAGCTAGTACCACAGGTACTGGTGCATATAGGAGATGGAGCCACACCATTCAATTCCCTACAGTAAAGACTAGTTAGTGCACTTTCAGCTTGTAATGTATGCCAACAGCAATATGAGCCCTAAAAAAATAATGTTTTCACCATGCAATCATATATTTCTTAACAAAATGTTGTTCTCTATTCTTCCAACTGTGAAATTCTAGATTTAAGCACCAAATATACAATAGAATTAGAATCATAAGGAGGACGTTCAGGGCCCTTCTGAGTCTGGCCTCAATTTACTTCTCCTCAATCTTATTTTCCTCTTCACACACCTTATGCTCTAGTAAATTAAGTTAGTGTTTCCCTCATGTGCCTAGTCCTATCACACAACCCACTGCTCTTGCATGCCCTTGGGCTTCTATGACTAGTTCAGCCTAGAACGTCTTCCCTGTAACAACTAGAGCTCTTGGAGCCACATTACGTTTGGGGGATGTTGAGTGGCATGCATCCTGATCTGGAGGATAAGTTCTCAGATCTTTTGTGGGTGCTTACATTTCTATTACATTTATGAGATTGCTTATTGTCCCAGAACTGATTTGGAAAGATTGTGGGCCTACAAGTTAACTAAGTCAGCTCTTCCTCTCAGACCCTTTCAAGGGCCATGCCCCTCTAGTTTATATTAGAGAATAGAACCCTTTATTTTACCTACCTCCAGAGCTGTTCCCTTTCCAGGATTCCTCATCAATTCTCTCACTGTTCATGGTGCTCCAGGTAACACCATTCACTTTCCTGAACTTCATTGTTAACTCTCCTCTTTTCTAACACTGGGAAATTCTGGGAAATTATCTTTCTTCCTACTGCTACCATGTAGTTCATTACTTACTACTTAGAAAGTCCTCTGGATCATTCCACTCCTATAAATTTACCCAAGAGAAATGAAAACATAAGTCTATACAAATCTTTGTAGCAAATGTTTATGATGACATTGTTAAGAAACCACTATCTGTTTTCCAAAGTAGTTAATCATTTTGCATTTCCACCAGCCATGGATGTGAGTTCATTGCAAATTTAGCAATGTCAGTATTTGAAATTTTAGCTTTTCTACTAGATGTGTAGTGGTATCTGATTTTGGCTTTAATTTGCATTTCCCTAATGACTAATGTTATTGAGTATATTTTCATGTGCTTATTTGGCATCCATATATTTTATTTGGTTAAATTCTATTCTTTTTTATTTATTTTTTTTTTTTTTGTGGTATGCGGGCCTCCCTCTGCTGCGGCCTCTCCCGTTGTGGAGCACAGGCTCCGGACGCGCAGCCTCAGCGGCCATGGCTCACGGGCCCAGCCGCTCCGCGGCATGTGGGATCCTCCCAGACCAGGGCGCGAACCCGGTTCCCCTGCATCGGCAGGCGGACGCGCAACCACTGCGCCACCAGGGAAGCCCTAAATTCTATTCTTTTTTGACTGTTTTTAATTGGATTTTTTTTTGTTATTGAGTTGGTTACTTCTAGCTTTTGGCAATTATAAACAAAGTTACTACACGATTTTGTGTGAATGTAATTTTCAATTCACTTGGTAAATACCTAGGAGTGCAATTACTGGGTCATGTGGTAAGTCTATGTTTAACTTTATAAGAAACTGCCAAATTGTCTTTCAACGTGGCTGTACCATTTTGCATTTCTACTAGTAATTTATGAGAGTTTCTACTGGAATTTGAGTTAAACTGCATTGAATATATACCTCAGTTTGGGGAGGATTGACATACTGACAGTATTGAGTCTTATAATCTTTTTTTTTTTAAAGTAAGAGTGGTTTTGTTTATTAATTAATTAATTAATTAATTAATTATTTTATTTTTGGCTTTGTTGGGTCTTCATTGTTTCGCACAGGCTTTCTCCAGTTGCATCAAATGGGGGTTACTCTTCGTTGTGGTGGACGGGCTTCTCATTGCAGTGGCTTCTCTTGTTGAGGAGCATGGGCTCTAGGCACACGGGCTTCAGTAGTTGTGGCACACGGGCTCAGTAGTTGTGACTGGTAGGCTCTAGAGAGCAGGCTCAGTAGTTGAGGCGCACGGGCTTAGTTGCTCCGCGGCATGTGGGAATCTTCCCGGTCCAGGGCTCGAACCTGTGTCCCCTGCATTGGCAGGCTGATTCTTAACCACTGCGCCACCAGGGAAGTCTGGAGTCTTATAATCTTAAGAATGATATATCTCTACACTTATTAATCCTTGTTAATTTTTCTCAGCAATATTTTGTAGATTTCAGTGTACAATCCTTATACACCTTTTATAAAATTTATCCCTAAGTTTTTACATATTCCCTAATATTGTAAATAGTATTTTTTTTTTTTTTTTTTTTTTTGTGGTACGCAGGCCTCCCTCTGCTGTGGC
>NC_041224.1:102268295-102309607 GCF_002837175.3 Physeter macrocephalus | reverse complement strand
CTCAGCGGCCATGGCTCACGGGCCCAGCCGCTCCGCGGCATGTGGGATCCTCCCAGACCAGGGCGCGAACCCGGTTCCCCTGCATCGGCAGGCGGACGCGCAACCACTGCGCCACCAGGGAAGCCCTAAATTCTATTCTTTTTTGACTGTTTTTAATTGGATTTTTTTTTGTTATTGAGTTGGTTACTTCTAGCTTTTGGCAATTATAAACAAAGTTACTACACGATTTTGTGTGAATGTAATTTTCAATTCACTTGGTAAATACCTAGGAGTGCAATTACTGGGTCATGTGGTAAGTCTATGTTTAACTTTATAAGAAACTGCCAAATTGTCTTTCAACGTGGCTGTACCATTTTGCATTTCTACTAGTAATTTATGAGAGTTTCTACTGGAATTTGAGTTAAACTGCATTGAATATATACCTCAGTTTGGGGAGGATTGACATACTGACAGTATTGAGTCTTATAATCTTTTTTTTTTTAAAGTAAGAGTGGTTTTGTTTATTAATTAATTAATTAATTAATTAATTATTTTATTTTTGGCTTTGTTGGGTCTTCATTGTTTCGCACAGGCTTTCTCCAGTTGCATCAAATGGGGGTTACTCTTCGTTGTGGTGGACGGGCTTCTCATTGCAGTGGCTTCTCTTGTTGAGGAGCATGGGCTCTAGGCACACGGGCTTCAGTAGTTGTGGCACACGGGCTCAGTAGTTGTGACTGGTGGGCTCTAGAGAGCAGGCTCAGTAGTTGAGGCGCACGGGCTTAGTTGCTCCGCGGCATGTGGGAATCTTCCCGGTCCAGGGCTCGAACCTGTGTCCCCTGCATTGGCAGGCTGATTCTTAACCACTGCGCCACCAGGGAAGTCTGGAGTCTTATAATCTTAAGAATGATATATCTCTACACTTATTAATCCTTGTTAATTTTTCTCAGCAATATTTTGTAGATTTCAGTGTACAATCCTTATACACCTTTTATAAAATTTATCCCTAAGTTTTTACATATTCCCTAATATTGTAAATAGTATTTTTTTTTTTTTTTTTTTTTTTGTGGTACGCAGGCCTCCCTCTGCTGTGGCCTCTCCCGTTGCGGAGCACAGGCTCCGGACGCGCAGGCCCAGCGGCCATGGCTCATGGGCCCAGCCGCTCCGTGGCATGTGGGATCCTCCCAGACCGGGCATGTGGGATCCTCCCAGACCGGGGAGCGAACCCGGTTCCCCTGCATTGGCAGGCGGACACGCAACCACTGCGCCACCAGGGAAGCCCCTGTAAATAGTATTTTTAAATTGAAATTTCCAATTGTCTGTTACTACTATGCATAGATAAAATTTATATTGACTAAAATATTCTATATAGATGATCATATTTTCTGCAAAGAAATTTTTATTTCTTTCTAATCTGTCTGCCTTTTCTTTTTTTCTTCTTTCCTTATCAGCAAGTACCTTCAGTATAATGTGAATAGAAGCAGTGAGAGGGGGAATCCTTTCCTTGTTCTTGATCTTACAAGGTCTTTCACCAATAGGTATGATGCTAGATGTGAGTTTTTCAAACATACCTTTTAACAAATTGGAGAAGTCCTTTTCTATGTTTAATTTATTGAGCATTTTTATCAAGAATGGATGTGGATGTTTGACAAAGGGGTCAATACATCGATAAAACACGGCAATCCTAACTGTATCTGCCCCAATCCTTACTCTGAAATCTATTTTGTCTGATATTAATGTAGCTACTCCAACTTTCTTTTTATTAAACTTAGCATCTTTTCCCATTCTTTTATTTTTAACCACTCTGTAGTTTATATGCAAAGTGTGATTCTAATAGACATATACAGTTGGGTCTTGGTTTTTTATTCATCAGACAATCTGCTCTTTAATTGAAGTATTTAGACTATTTACATGTAATATAATTATTATTACATTATGGTTGGGTTTAAATGTACTATCTTACTCTTTGTTTTCTCTTTGTCCCACCTTTTTTGTTCCCCTTTTGGGGCCTTTTAAAAAATATTAATTAATTTTTTATTTTTCCATTTCCTCTCCATTGCTGGTTTATTAGCTATACTTCTCTTTTCAGTTGGTTGCTCCTCACTGCACAGATTAGACTGAACTTTACGATGGTTAATCACTTGTCCAACATCACAGAATAGTTAAGCCAAAGCCCTTACAATAGCTTACAAGGCCTTACATTTTCTAGACTTCAATAGCTCTCAGACATCATCTTTTTGTACCCTCTCTGTCACTCACTCTGCCCCAGCCACACTGGCCTCCCTGCTGCTCCTCAGACATGCAAGACACAGCCCCAACTAAGGGGTCATTGGCACTGACTATTTGCTCTGTCTGGAAGTCTCTTTCCCTAAGTACCTACAACGTTTAACTCACCTCCTGCAAGTCTTTCCTCTAATGTCACTTTTTAAGGATGCCTACCCCAGATATAATATTTAAAATTTTATCCTTCTCCTTAATCTTCACTGCCAACCCTTCTTACCCCACTTTATTATTTTTTAAAATAGCATATACAATTTTTTAGGCAATATGTTTATTTTTTATATCTTTCTTTCTTCCAAAAGAATGTAAGCTGCATGCAATCAGTAATTTTTTTTGTTTTGATTAATGATATATTCTAACACCTAGAATTGTGCCTGGCACGTAGTAGACATTTAAGAAATGTTTGTTGAGTGAATGAATACATTGGCAAGAATAAAACACAATCAGTAAAGCTGATTACACTGAAATATAGCTATGTAAAAACACTTGCAAAAACTATGTTCAACATGGGATTATATATGAATTTTATTCTGAAAATGTCATTCAATGTTGTTAAAACGCTATAAAATAAATATAATGTAGATAAAGTCAATATTTCATGTAACAAGAGGCCATGTAAAGAGAGAAATAATTGGGAGACAGAAGAATAGGAGGTTGCCTGTCTGCTGTGATTCAAGAGGTTTTGAGCAAAAACCTTTTCTAAGCATTTTTCCATTCCTCTCTCTCCATCATCTGACAGAGTCTAAAATTCCACTATTAGAGAGGTACACCTTTCAATTTTATGGAATTTTTTTCTTAATCTTTAGGCATTGCTATCAAAATGCAAATACTCCTGAAAAGGGTGGTAATATACTTTAATCTAGTATAAATTTACACTTTGGAGAGGATTTATTGACATCGTGTTTAAAGCAAGTGTTTCTAAGAAAGGGACCTGTGTGCTGACAAATAGAGCCTTCCCATGACTAACTTGACCAGCTTCATAATTCAGGCTGACACGGACATTTTATTGGCCAGTGTAGCCACTGAGTGCACACTCTCGTGTGTACATCCTGATGAAAGGGAGATTCAGAGGGACTTATTGGTAGGCACATTCCTTTTTGGAGTATTAAAAACCAGATCCTTTTAAGCTTCATCTTTGGTAGATAAATTTAGTATTTACTTAAAAAAATTAGACAGTGGTTTTCATTAATTCATAAAATTTTAAAATAAGATGGACCTTGTCAGGCAATGGCAGAGACAAGGTTGTGTGCCTGCTTTTCTATTTACAATGTAATGAAACCTTTAAATCCAGAGGTCCTCATGACTTCGTTAACTTCTTATTTATCCAAAGAGATGCCAGAGGTGATGGAGGCAAACATCAACAATTGTAACCCATCTAGAAGAGAACACACATGAAGGTAGGATAAGGTTCAGTGAATTCAGAGGTGAGGTTATGTCTGTGTGGTTCACCCAGAGTTTTAGGAGTTTGAGTGATTCTCTGAAATTTGTAAAGTGAACTAAAAATAAAACTTGGGCATTTTCCCCCCTGCTGTGTGGCCCTGATTATAAATGAATGGTCAATTGACAATTTCTTCAACAACTAAGAAGTTCTCAAAAGGATCTACTGAAAGATGAGATAAGAAATGAATGCCAAGGCATAGGAGTAAATTTTTTAAAGCAGACAATTCAATTACTCTTCCAATGAAATAGTCTATCATTATTATTCACATACCTTATCCCTTCTCATATTTTTCCAGAGCCTCTCTGAGCCTTAGTAGTATTGGATGCATGCTTGTATCTTAAGGGTCTTTAGATCTGTAGGAGTTCACTACTGAAACGTAAATGGCACTAAGAGGACTGTGCACAAGCCTTCAGAAGTGTATCGGATGACATCACCCTGAAAGCAATACAGGGTTTTTAATCAGGAGGCAATACTGTTCACTTTTCCTTTGGATGGTAAGAGGGAAATCACTTAAAGTTTGCTTTTTTTCTACCTCATATTTTGACTATTTATTCTATGGTTGACTCATAAGCAAAATGGGAGACAGGTAATCTGGCTAATTCATGGTTCAGCAATTCCTTTTAATTTCTGAATTATTCAGGTTAATTACGGTCAATAGTCTATTCAAATATCTAATAATTATCTGACTTCTCTTTGACCACAGAGATCCCTGAAAATATAGTATTTATCATGTAGATGATAACAGTGGACCTTTATCAAGTACTTCTTATGAGGAAGGACCCATATCACGTCCTTTTTTTAAAAATAAACTTCTAGTTTTAGAATAATTTTAGGTGTATAGAAAGATTAAGGAGATAGTACAGAGAGTTCACATATACCCTGTACCCAATTCCACCTATTAATAATTAATTATATGTACATGTAATGCTACATCTGGTACATATACGTTAATATGTTACATTTATCACATTTAATGAGCCAATATTTATACATATTAACTAAAATTCATTATTAATCAGATTTCCTTTAGTTTTATCTAATGTCCTTTTTCTATTCCAGGATCCTATCCCGAATAACACATTACATTTAGTTGTCCTGTTTCCTTAGGCTCCTCTTGGTGTGACAGTTTCTTAAACTCCTGTTTTTGATTATCTTGACGGTTGTAAGGAGTATGGTCAGGTATAGATTGTAGAATGTTCTTCTATTCGTATTTTTCTGATGTTTCTCATGGTTAGACTGAAGTTATGGGTTTGGGGAGGAAGATAACAGAGATACTTTAATAAGATAATAGGAAGATACTTTACAGAATAAAGTATCATTTGCATCATGTCAGATCAAGGGTTCATTCTGTCAAGATGACATCATTATCGATGTTAACCTTCACCACCTAGCTGAGGTAGTGTGTGTCAGGTTCTCTCAACTGTAAAGTTACAATTTCCCTCCCTCCCTAACCCCTTCCATACTGTTCTTTGGAAGGAAGTCACTATGTATAGCCCACATTTAACAAATAAGGAGTTATGTTCTACCTCCTTGAGGGTGGAGTAGATACATAAATTATTTAGAATTTTTCTACATGAGGGATTTGTCTGTTCTCCCCAACTTATTTATTTATCCAAATGATTTGTTATATCAATATGGACTCATGGTATTTGCTTTATATTTTTTATTATAATCTAACATTATTTATTTTCCGGCTTAAATTGTTCCAACTTTGGCAATAGGGAGCTCTGTTGATTGGCTCCCAAGTCCCTTTAACATGTCCTGATTATTGTAGGTTTCTTTTCTTTTTTGAGCACTTGCTTACTTTCTGACACTACAAGATGCTTCAGCTTCATCTTGTATATTTCCTGCCGCAGTCCTAAACTCAGCAATTTCTCTAGGATCCCTGGTTCCTTTCAATGGAGACTTAGAAATCAAGATCTGGGTGCTAGATGTGCTCATTGCTACTGGGGTGTTGTCAGTTTTCACCCTCTTAGCTGACATAGCAAGGAAATATATGTGTATACTAATGTCTGTATATACACATATTTATAAATATTTCTACATGTAACCATCAATATCTATATTAAACTAAATATGAATTCATACTTATGTTTCTAACTCGAATCCATTACATCATGGATCATTCTAGCCTCAACTTCTTGCTTATAAGTAGTGGTTGCAGAATTGTTAACCCATGCCTCTATGGGAAACAACTTAATCAACTAGAGTACAGTACTTATGTGCAATTTCTATTGCCTTTAGTCATGCAGACTCTACTCATTTCCATAGTTACAAAGGTAAAGACCTTTCCACCCTACCTCCTTCAGTGAGGTTGTTACATATATTTGTAATACAGTTAGATTATTTTGTCACATTATACAATTCATCCTGGGAACCTCCAACGTTCTAAATGTTTTTTTTTTTTTAATGTTTATATATTAAGGTTTGCTTCTGTGCTGCAAATTTCTATGAGTTTTGACAAATACATCTTGTCGTGTATCCATAATTACAGTGTCATACAGAACAATTTGACTGCCCTAAAAAAAAAATCACCTGTGTGCCACTTACTAATACCCCTGCTCTGAACCCCTGTGATCACTGATCTGTTTACCATCTCTATAGTTTTGCATTTTATAGAATATCGTGCAATTGAGATCTTAAAGTATTTAGCCTTTGCAGAGTGGCTTCCTTCACTTAGTGATATATATTTATGTAATCCATGTCTTTCTGTGGCTTGATAGCTCATTCTTTTTAGTGTATGAATAATATTCCATTATATGGATGTGCCATAGTTTATTTATCTATTTTCCTCTAAAGGACATCATGGTTGCATCCAGTTTTGGGCGATTATGAATAAAGCTTCTGTAAGTGTTTATATGCGGGTTTATGTGTGGACATAGTTTTCAAATCAGTTGGGTAAATATATACAAGTGTGATTGCTGGATTATATGGTAATTCTATGTTTAGCTTTATAAAAGCTGCCAAGTTGTCTTCCAAAATGTCTGTAACTTTTTCATTCCCACTAGCCTTGTAATTTCTGTTGAAAGTGAAAATATATTGAGTAATAGGAACTGAGATAAATAGGATTGAGTGTGAGGAGTTATATTAATCCGTCTAGTAGTCGGACTATGTTTAATATTTGCTGTGGCTATAGATAATACAGGGTTTAAATTTCTCCATTGTCTTAGTTTTTGTCTCCTTTCTTGACTTTAAGCTTCCCTAAATACTCCTTCCCAGAGGGAGTCTGCAGCTTGCAGCTCTTTAGCTATAATATATCACTATTATATATCAACGGGAGACTTGTTAATGTGATGGTCAGGTATGGGGGAAGGGAAGTGTTCTATAATCTTGTGAATAAATCTTAGTCTTTTAGAGAGCCTGTGTCTCTGGGAAGCAATCTTCACAAGTATTTCTCCATGGTATATAGCTTTCTCCTCCTCCCCCATTCACTTCTTTGGCTTCAGCATTCCTATTTCTTTGAAGCCCTGACCCCTGTAGATTTTTCTTTTTAATCTTAGGTGAGACAGGAAGGCTATTGGGGGAATATCCCCCAGCTGAGATAAGGCTCTGGCAAAGTCTTCTCTTTGAGGGTAGGCCTTTGTTATGGAGAAGGTCCGGGTTTACTACAGAGTGATTGTTTTCTCTAACTCCAGCCAAAGCCAGAGCCATGAACTAGGAGATCTTTTGCTGATTTTCACCATGAGAACTTTGTGAGATTCCTGGAGGTAAAACCCATGAGAGTGTGGGGGCCTTCCTAAGACTGCAGCCCCCAAGAGTTTCACTCTCATGTTAGTCCAGACTCAGCCTTCAACAATTCATCAAAATTATCATGTAAGTGTTCTTACTAGTTTATGACTCCAGCTGTTCTGTTCCAGGTAAGCAGATCTTGGCTGTGACCCCCTAGATTTGTTTGTCTTTCCAGATTGTGGGTGCTGGTTTGCCTTGTGACCTCTTTTCTCTTATGAATCCAAAAAAGTTGTTGATTTTTTATTTGTCCAGCTTTTTCTAATTATAGAGACAGGAGTGACAACATCCAAGCCGTTTGCATGTTGGAGCTGAACCTAGAAGTCTTCCATGCCAGGATCTTTACATGCATTATTATATTTAATTTTCTCAAGAAGCCAGTTGAGTACAGACATACCTGGTTTTATTGTTTCACTTTACTGTGCTTCGCAGATACTGAGATTTTTACAAATTGGAGGTTTGTGGCAACACTGCAAGTCTGTTGGCACCATTTTTCCAATAACATTTGCTCACTTCATATCTCTGTGTCACATTTTGGTAATTCTCACAATGTTTCAAGCTTTTTCATTGCTATATTTGTTGTGGTGACCTGTGATCAGTGATCTTTGATGTTACAATTGCAAAAAGATTACAACTCGTAGCAGGCTCAGTGATGGTTAGCATTATTTAGCAATAAAGTATTTTAAAATTAAGGCATATACTTTTTTTAACATAGTGCACACTTAAAAGACTACAGTATAATATAAACATAACTTTTACATGCACTGGGAAACCAAACTATTTGTGTGACTCACTTTATTTTGATATTTGCTTTATTGCAGTGGTCTGGAACCAAACCTGCAATGTCTCCAAAGTGTGCCTGTAGTTACTATTATTGCCCCCATTTTATATATGAGAAAAATTAATTGACCCATTGAATCTTAAATTTTGTAAATGAGATTAAAAACTAAAATCAAAATGCTATGAATATTAGAGAGGGAAGAAAAAGATAGTTTCTTAGGAAAATGCAACTTCTCACAGTGTTGCCTATATCTGGTTTTACCAAAACTTGTTTGATGGTCACGTTATAGATAATAGCTTCTTTTAAGAATCAGTGTTGAATGATTTTAAAGCACTTTTTTTTTTTTAAAGCAGAGATTAGTTATAACACTAGGTTATTTTCTGCCTAGGATAAAACTCATATGTTCAGTTTGCATTATAGCTTCATTTTCATGCTATAATTTCTACTCATGCCTCAAGATTGAGTTATTGGAAAAGCTAGCCTGTGATGAGGTTCTTCTAGTAATTCCAAATGATGAAATACCTTGGAATGGATTCAACAAGTACCAAAAATGCCAAATTCGGTAGTTTATTATATTTTAATAAGCTTCAAAATCTTTCTTAATGTACGACAATAGCAATTTTTCTGTATTTGAATATATATTTTTCACTCTATCAGAGGCAACACAAAAGTACATATTCACAGAATAAAATCAAGAAAGTTACATTTCTGTTCATTCTTATATGTAAGTATACAGTAGTTGAAAGATGGATTGAAGAGGTTAAGTGATGTTCTCACAGATTCACTATGATGTGTCAGATAAAAGAGAACCATTAATTGTATATCTTATTTATGGGCAAACAGAAGTGGGCCCTATGGATTATCAAATATTGTGTGAAATATAACTAGGCCTAGTAATGCATTTTTGCTAATCATTCTATTGTTTTTCTGAACCTCAGCAGTAAAATAGTTTGCTTGGTAGTTGCTCAGTGGTTTTTCTTTCATGGCATTTGGGGAACTGTTTTCATAATTAATGTTTAAATTATGCTAATGAGTGGTTTGTGCATTCTTTTTAGAGAAGGCCTTTGGTCACATGACACAGAGCCCTGGCAACATGCCAAACCTAGGAAAGTTCATATAATGTCAAAAGCATTGAAGAATCTGGAGGGCAACAGAAAAACACAGGTGTGCTGTTGTGCTGAGGTGATGAAAGTCATGCTTTTTCATGACCAGTTCTCTGAAGTAACCTGTCAGACAGCAGTTGACCTCTGAATGGGCAGGGATGTGGTCTTTGGGTTAAAGACCCTATTTTCACAGTGGCTTGGTACTCATTAAGTACAGTTTCTGAGGTATGAATTCAGGGAAAGCTATACCTTGTAAGTACAAAGTATAGTCACAAAGAAGGGGTTTCTGCTGCTAATATCTGCAGATTGACTGCTTGTGTCTAGGCACATTTTAAACCAAAGAAATAGGAGCACCATTACAGAAAGGGTAAGTAGCTTCTGTACCTTAGAATCAAGTTACACGTTCAGAAGTGCAAACAGAGGAACCAGAGCAAATAGTGTAGATTACAGTCCTAAAGTAGGGAAACACTTCATGTTCCTTATTGCAGGGATTCTTAATCTGAGATTCATGTGGGCATAGGGAGGAAAGGGGAAGTTTTCACAAATTTCTTGAAGTTATTGACAAAATAAGCCATGTACGTCCATTCTGATAGGAGAGATGCAAGTGCTTTCATCACATTCTCCAAGGTAGGTATTCATTAACCAGAAAGTGTAAGAAAGATTAATAAACAGTGAGTTCGTTACATCTTTGAGTGGATACTAAAAAACTATGTTTATATTGCTTAAACTGAAAGATGGCTGAAATATTGCTTTGGGGGTAGGTAGACTTAGATTTGAACTAGAGCTCTATCACTTCAAATGACTTTGGGTAAATTATAGTTCTTATTTGTAAAACAGGGACATACAATGATACCTGCTTCATTGAGTTATTATATAATTTTCTAATTGAAGAATATAAAAGCAATTTTAAAACACCTAGCAGACCGCCTGGTATGTGGTGGGTACTCAATAAATGTTATTTCAAAGGCAGGATTCAAGAGTTGTTATGATCTCTATAATTTTCTTTAAAATACTTCTGCAAAAAGGAAAAAAAAAAACAAGCAACATATGTGATGTATGCAGGTACTTCTTAGTTTGAGTCACATGCTATGCACTGTCCTAATCAGAAATTCAGTTTTCAGGGGTGACTAGATGATGACCACCTCTCATACAAGGTGTGGCAGGCACACTTAAGACACAGAGAATTTGTTTCTTTGAACTTATGGAGCAAACTGTACAAAATGTTCTATGCCAGCTTGCTAGTAAATGTTTAATAAATGTCAACACATTTGGGAGACTTTGGTCAGAAACATGGTCTTATTGAAGAGGCTATGACTGTAATTATATATAGTAACTATAATTATATACCAAAAAGGTCAAAATACATGTGAGCAAATTAGCTTAGGCCAGTTTGCAAAAAGAGTTGAAGAGTAAAGCCACAAGGCTGAGCAAAGTAGGTTCATGCATACGGAGCCCAAGTCCAGGCAGCAATGAAAAGGGAAGGTAAAACAGGCCCACTGGACAGGTGACAACCAGGAGAGCACAACTAACTAAGATCAAAAGAGGTAAAGGCTTCAAATGAAGGCAAAAGGTTCAGGACTGAGAAATCTGAAAAGGCAGGGGAAAGGAAACAGGTAGATAGGCTACAAAACAACTGATAATCTAAGGCAGACCTTTATCTCATCCAGGGACAATTCCTACTAGAGCAATACCTATTTCTGAGCATCTGCAGGTAGAGGTGAGTGAGGTAGATGAGAGAGAAGGCCAGCTGTTGGGAGGTATCTCCCAATACAGGGAGATCCTGACAAGGGCTTCATATTGTACCAATCCCTCTATCTCCTTCTGTTATTCTTTCTATCCTCCTCTGTAAGTTACTTGCCTTGAGGATGAGGAGAAACTAGAACCCTCATATATTGCTGGGGGGAATGTACAATGGTAAACCACTTGGAAAACAGTTTGGCCATTTCCTATAAGATTAAAGATTCATTTATCGTATGATCCAGCAATCTCACTTCTGGTTATTTATCCAAGAGGAATGAAAGCATACCTTCATACAAAGACTTGTATATGAATTGTTCATAGCAGCTTTATACATAATAGTCCCAAGTGGAAAAAATTCAAATAGTCATCAACTGGTAAATGGATGAACATTGTGGAACATAAAACAATGGAATACTATGAAATGACAAAAATAATAAACTATTGATAATCGAATATATTATTTGCTCCAATATTATAATGTACGTTATCAACTTTGTTGCTTTGTGAGCAGCAGGGAGTAGGAGAATTCTTATAAGGAATATAGAGGCACAAAGGGAAAACATACTTGGTAGGGATTTTGGGCGCAGAGACAACTCGGTGAAGAAAATAGTTTTAGTTCGGAGGCTACTCTGAAGATTCTCTAAACAAGTCACGGAGGGTGTCTACTCCATCTATGAAAGGAGTCAATTTTGGACATTCAAATGACATACAAATGAGGCATTTTGGAAACCATGCCCTCAAGAATTGGAAACTAAGCAATATTTATTTTTTTCACTATCTTCATTCCTTTTTAAAAATAACACCTACCTTGTTTCCCCTTTGAAAATAACTTATGCTGTTATTAAATAATAAAAAAAATTTAATTTGCCATTTCAAATTTTAGCATGACAGTGGAATTTCCTTTGAGAACTCTAGTTACTGTGCCTGAAACCAGGAAAAAACAAGGAAAATAAATCCTCTTTGGGGATCTGTAATGGAACCTCTAAACTTGCATGAACCTTTTTGTGCATATAGGAGTCTACTGGAAGAAATACTATACCCAAGACCAAGAACATAGTCCCATGGCATTTGGAAACTGAAATTTATAAGCAGGCTAGTAATCAGTGGAAAGGTTTTTAATTTAGGGTTTAATCAGAGGATGTTTGATTGCCAAGACTTTAAAAGAAAGCAATTTGTTTCTGTAGGTATAGGCCTTTATGTCAATAAATGATTATTCTGTATCTCAATAATCTCCAGCAGAATTAGCAGAAGAGTTTTCTTTAACAATAGTTACTGATGAAGTTTCTCCACAAACTTGTGTTCTCCTAGTGAGAGTTAACTGGAAATGCATTGTCTCCCTGAATTCCCCCCTTTCTGAAGGGTGGGAAGGGGTGGCACAGGATTGTGAAAGGGAAGTATCTCTAGCAATGGAATTAGAGCTTTTAATATAGTACAAAAGAGAAAAAATTAGTAAACTGTACCTTCTTATAGGTACAAGTCTCTGCCCCATCCTCTGGAATAGATTGTACAGAGCCTTTGGATAACTACTAGGCAATTTTAAATCAATGTCTTTCATATGATGAATTCAGAGAAACTGGTATAATACTTGATGTTTTGCTTTCCCACCTGCCCTCCTAATGTCAGTGCTATGAGGCAAAATGGGTGTAGGGGAACAGAAATCGGGCATTGGAAGCAAAGGGTCAGGCACGCTTGGGCTCTCAGAGGACATTAGGAATACACTAGGTAAAGTTATTGAGGGAACTGTCTCTATGACAACTAGTGCTTTCTTAAGAGAATAAAGACAAGCCACAAACTGGAAGAAAATTATTTGCAAAATACATATCTGATAAAGGACTTATATCCGAACTATATGAAGAACTCTTAAAACTCAACAATAAGAAAACAATCCATTTTTAAAAAATGGGTAAAAGACGTGAATAGTACCTCACCGAAGAAGATATAGAGATGGAAAAAATAAGCCTATGAAAGATGCTCAACATTATATGTCTTTAGGGAATTTAAATTAAAACAACAATGAGATACACTACTAGACACACTACTAAAATAACTAAAATACAAAACACTGACAATATCAAATGCTGACAAGGATGTGGAGCAAAATGAACTCTCATTCATTGCTGGTGGGAATGCAGAATGGTAGAGCCACTTTGGAAGACAGTTTGGCAGTTTATTACAAACATAAGCTTACCATATAATTCAGCAACCGTGCTCCTGTGCATTTACCCAAATGAGCTGAAAACTTATGTCCACATGAAAACTTGCACATTAATATTTATAGCAACTTTATCCATTATTGCAAAAAATTGGAAACTACCAAGATGTCCTTCATTAGGTGAATGGATAAACTATGAAACATATATACAATGGACCATTATTCATTAAAATAAAATAAACATACATTTTATATTTAAGTATAAATGTTACAATACAGTACATTACAATAGCAATGAAAGAAATGAACTATCAAGAGTGGAAAATATATGGATGAATCTTTAATGCATTTTGCTAAGTGGAAGAAGCCAGTCTAAAAAGGATACATACTATATGATTCCAACTTCATGACATTCTGGAAAAGGTAAAACCAGAGGGACAGAAAAAAGATCAGTGGTTGCCAGGACTTCAGGGGAAGGGTAGGGGGATGAATAGGTGAAGCACATAGAATTCTTAGGGTGGCAAAACTATTCTGTATGATACAGTAATGGGGCATACATGACTTTATGCATTTGTCAAAACCTGTACATTGTGCAACACAAAGAGCAAACCCTAATGTAAACTATGGATTTCCATTAATAATAACGTATCGGTATTGGCTCATCAATTATAACAAATGTACCACATTAATGCAAGATGTGTGTGAAGGGACAAAGGGGTATATGGGAACTCTCTGTACTTTCTATATGATTTTCCTGTAAAACTAAAACTGCTCTAAAAAGTCTATTAAAATAAAAAACAATAACAAAAACTATGCTTTCTTGAAATTATTGGCCTCTAGGGCCATTAATTTCCCTAACCAATTAGGGAAAAACCTCTAAGCTTCCCTCCTTGATTTTTAGAGGTTATAACATGTGCTGACATTTATTATTCATTCAACAACTACTTACTGAGAGCCAATAGTGCCAAGTCTCTACTGTTCTAGATTCTGGAGATACAGCAGTAAACAAAATAGATCAAGTACCTACCCCCATGGAGCTTGCACTTTGTGGCGGATGACAAATACATTAAAAAGTCATTAGAATAATTTCAGATCATGATAATTAATGTGAAGGAAATTTTAAAATAAAGCATGGTAGTGGAATAGAGAGTGATATGTGTAGGAGTTGGGGAATCAACTTTAGTTAGGGTGATCCTGGGTGGCCTCTTTGAGAAGGTGTCTTTTAAACTGAGCCTTGAGTGTTGAGAAAGAGCCTGCATGGGGAAAGGTATACTAGGTAAGAGAAACAATAAGTTTAAACGACTGAGGCTTCAAAAAGACAATTGGTGTCACCAAGTATGGAGAATAAAGTAGTGAGTGGAGGAAGATGAGGTTGGAGCAATGGGCTGGCGATGGGTCCTACTGCTGCCTGTTTCCTTTTATTCAGGGAAGTTTCCAGAAGAGAGGTTGTCCCAAAGTTCTTTCCAATGATTTTTGGAAGTCAATATATGTATACCACTGGACAGACCTTCACTGTCCATTGTATTTATTCAACTGATACCTACTGCATGGCTGCAGAAGTAATGCAATAAGAAATTTCTGTACGAGCCAAGAACGTTTCTTAACCATCACAGACTTATACACAAATCTATCTCTGCCATAAGAAATTTCTGTGTGCGCCAAGAAACAGCAACTGCCATCAATAACACCACCCTGTGCTGTGCCTAATATTCTATAACTAAATGTTCTGTTTATAATCATGAAATGTTTCAAACATGATGACAATAACAAAGCAGATATCAAAATACTCATAGCCCAGATTTAATAGAAGTTAACAATTTGCCATTTTGCTTCAGAACTTTCTTTGTTTTTGCTTGTTTTGAAAGAAGATGTTATAGAATACAGTTAAAGCCCACTCTCCCATCCTTCCCCCCCTTCTCTCTTGGGGTAGTTACTCTGGCGTTCATACCATTTCCAGACATATTTTAAACATTTTCTATAAATGTATTTTTGTCCACAGACAATACATAGTATTGCTTCATGTATTTTTAAAATTTGTATAAACAGTATCATACTTCATATATATTTTGTAACTTGCTATTTTCCCCAAAAGTTGTTTGAGATATATCTAGATTGATTTAAGTAAATAAGATTAATTATTTTAAATCGTGAATGTTGGTGTATGGTGTTCCATAGTGAGAATAAACCACAGCTTATTTATCCACTCCCCTCATGATAGGCAGTTTAACTACTTGACATCGTGCCACAATGAAAATTTCTGTCCATTTGTCAGTCTTGCGTGTGATAAAGATTCTCTAAGGCATGCACCCAGATATGGACTTGATGGATCATAAGGTACGTGCAGGTTCAATTTTATTAGGTGGAGCAAAAACTGCTAGTTGCCAACCCTAAAACTCATTCTTCCTTGATTTTCAGTTGGATACATGGTTGTCTGGAAGAAACATTTCCTACCCTTCCTTGCTGCTAAGTCTGACAATTTAACTAAATTTTGGCTAATGATATGTAAGTGGAAATGTTGTACGACAGTTTTCAGTATATGACCTTAAAATATAGTTGCCATATATCCATTGACATTTCCTTTGCTTTGTTCCCTTCCCTGTTTCTGGTATCAGAATTACAGATATGTTGACTAAAGGTCTAGGGGCCATTTTGGACTAAGAGCATAAGGGCCCTGCTGTAAGGAAGTCAGAACCAGGAGGAACCTGGGTAATTTCCTGGAGCTGCCTTACCAGCAACAGACTTTATTCCCTGAGACTTTATTGGAGAAATATGAACTTATTTCTTGTATAAGCCTTTGTTATTTTAGACTTTCTGTCACAGCCAGCCAGATATAATTCCAACTAATGCAGTAATACTCCAAGTTAGTTCTCAGTGTTTGTATTGTTACCCCCACAAGCAACAAATGAGCATGTAATTATCATATGCTATTTTATAATTGTTCAAAGCATTTTATAACTATGTCTCATTTTTATCCTTACATACCATGTGAGAAAGAAGAACAAGTACCTTAAGATCTCCACTCAGTAGTTCAGAGGGGTGAAACTGAGGGAAGTTCAGTGACTTGACCAATGTCTCATAATTTAGTGTCTGGTGATAGGTAAGGGTATCAAGGATAAGTATGGTGTCTTACAGAGAAGTGCTGTGCTCCTGTGGGACTATGTAAAGGGACATTCTCCTGAGTATGATCTAGTTGCCCTGACAAACCTTACCTGTTCTACTCCCAGTAATTCATAGAACATTGTGATAAAAATCTATCATGAGCTGTCCTACTGCTAAATAGGAACATATTGAATTGTATGCTATAATGCCCACTTTGGGCATTGGATTGGACTGGAGAGAGTCATGGCAACTCATGTAGCTAACTGGGTTACAGAGAAGGGGAGGGAAAGTGTACATTCATCAGAGGGCACCAGCCAATTGCCTGGTGTCTTGGCACTGCTTGCCAGACAATTTGCATACTGATCACTGGCATTGAATCTGAAAAAGTCACTGATCTCCATGCACAGCTGGAGGGCACTGGGCTAAAGAACATAATTTGAAAAGGATGAAGAAAATGAGACCTAATCCTATTTTAAATATAATTTCCTTCCTTCCTTCCTTCCTTCCTTCCTTCCTTCCTTCTTTCCTTCCTTCTTTCCTTCCTTCCTTCTTTCCTTCCTTCTTTCCTTCCTTCCTTCCTTCCTTCCTTCCTTCCATGCTACTGTGAGTGTGACTTAGAAAGAAAATGGTGTGGTGTCAGAACTATTCGGCCTGCTAGGTATGGTGGGAGAGGCTGTGCTGGAGGAGTGCCCGAGGACAGAGATAAGTTTCCTAGGAAATGTCCAGAAGTGGCTGTTGACCGGAACTTGAAATGGCCTGAAGATGTGCTTCTGGCTAGTGTGCCCCTAAAAGGACTTTGTAAGCACATCAGAGGGCACACTTGTGTCAGGGGGCACTTTGGGGTTTGGTTGATGTCTGTCTGAGGGACCATGAGTTTCCATCTCCTGCCAAGAAGATGTTTGCCACCGTCACCTTCTTTGTCACCGCTTATGTCAGAGTGAAAAGGGCCTCTGAGTAGAGAAGCATGTTTGGTACAAATATGTGAAAAGAAGAGACTCTGGGGAAAGGAGAGAGACAGACATTATGTATACTTTGGCCGCTTATAAACTGAACCCTAGATCAGGTAACTTTAAATATACTCTCTTTAAAAACTTCCCCTGTACCAAATGTGTTTTCAGCTATTATGGGAATTAAACTGCCCAATTTTAAATCTATTTTCAACACCAGTAAAAATTATAAATAGAGAAGAATAACCTATAAAACAAGCTCACTGTGCTGCAAGATACAATCCAGTTCATATATGCCCAATAAATGCCAGCAAATTTTCCAAACCAGAATTTAACTATCTGCTTGATGTGGGAAGGCAACATACATGCTTAATAAAAATTTAAAATCCAAGCCTCAGGGCTCAACAAATTTAGTTCCTGCCTACTGAAATTCTCATTGAAAATAACATAGTGTATGGAAAATGGAAAGTCTAAGGAAATGGAATTTCTACTGAAATTAGATAGACAGCTCTAATCCATTTAATCAACCGACGTGAGACACTTGGCTCTGGTTGAACCATAAAGGCTCTGTTTTTATCTCATTCTGCAGCCTCCTACGGATGGGGAAGCCACGTAGAATGCCACGTGGACTGTGTTTTGAGAGGATCATTATGCAGTGAGAAGAATATACTGGATAGAGATTCTGGACACCTAATTTCCACTTCTGGTATTTCCTCTAAGTAGTTCTGAAGCCATGGATGATCTTTCAGCCTGAGTCTCCTTTATTATAAAATAGGGGAATGGAAGATACTCCCTAATATCTAGCCCAGCTTTAGTGGTCTACTGTTATCTGAGCATTCACTCCAATGATTGAGATTGCTTCTGATAAGAATATGATACAACAACATGGTGGAAACTTTCAGCATTTAACCATATCTGGTTCTCCTCTCCTTCCTGGATCCATTACAGTTAGGTTGGGACATGTGACTCTTTCTGATCAATGGACTCTAGATAGAATGTCTCTCTGGAGTAAAGAATAGAAGAACAATGTGAGTTCTTCATTGTCTCTACTCCCCTGACATAGCAGCCTTGCAAGCTAAATGTTGAGATAGCAGAGCCACAGGATGGAAATGATCAGATCACTGATACTTGGAAGAGAGCTGCTCTGGAGAGCCATTGAACTTTCAAAGAACTTGGGAGACTAAGAAATACATTTGAGTAAGTGAGATTTTGAGGTCTTTAACTGCAATGTTATCTGTTCTGTAGACAAGAACATATCATTGCCTCAGACCCAGATGGCTCAACCAGGGGACCCATTTATACTCATGCAGCAGATGAATAATTATTCACAGGCAAAGTCACACAATACATGACAAAGAGAGTGCATGTCCTTGTCTATACCATTGAAAGAAGGCACAGAAAGGGCATACAACAATCACTTGAAAAAGGCTTGTTTAATGAAAGAATAACCTGAAGTTCCCCCTCCTGTGTGTTTGATGGGGAAAGGGAATGTGTGGGAGGATAAACTCATTGAGAACATCTTTGTATCCTGAGCACTGTAGCACATGGTAGTGCTAAAGAAGTCTTGTTGAATTCAGATGAATTGAGTGAACACTTAGTATGGTGGAGAAGTGGCTGACTTTAAAACTGACAATATAGAAAGAGATATTGTTCCCATTCCTTACTCATAGCCTACACTTTAAAAATAGAAAATATCTAAAATCTATACATGTATATGATTGTCATTCACACATTCATTTATTCAGGAAATATTTATTGAGTGTGCCTGAATTGCTCACAGCACTATGTTAAATATTGGTGATATAGAAGTGGATGAATCCTCATGGAGTTTACATTCTGGGGGCATTGGGGCTGAATGATATCATGGACAGAGGAGTATAGACACTAAATATTATTTAAATAAAATTGTTTTAAGTATTACCATGGAGAATCAGAGGATGCCTTGAGAGTATACCACTGAGGGATCCAATCTAGGCTGGTGGTCAGGGAAGGCTTCCAGTTTTAATCCAAGTCATGATCCTTACTCTGATAATTCGGTATCTGAAAGACTTGGCTGAATTTTTCAGCACACATGTGGAATCTTGCGACTGTGGCTTTACTTACAGCCACAGTGGTTGCCAACTGAAACCAAGGCAGATGTTTTTCCAGCATTTGCCTTGCTTTCACTTGGCTTGAATTTCAGTGCAGCAACATTAGTTGAGCACCCTGTTGCAGGACTCTGGTCTTGGGAAGTGGAGAAAAGTGAGGAAGGGATTCTGTCTTTTATCTGCACCAAGATTTATGTGTGGTTTTGCCACTCTGTAACCTGGAGTCCCTCCTTATGAAAGAGAGACTATTTTACAGATGAGGAAGCTGAGCATGGAAGGATAAGCAACTTGCTCAAAGTCACACAGTTAATAAATGCCAGAGCAAGAATTTGAACTCAATCAATCTGGCTCTAGAATGAAGGCATTTAACCTCTGATTTACACTATATTGCCTCTGTCAGTGCTGGGCTAAATAAGAGCAGAGTCATCTTACTAGGGGATCAAGTTCTGAGCTTATTATGTAGCTTAAAATCACTGCTAGCAAAATTACCCTGAAGATTCCTAAGAAAGTCTCTTCATAAATCCAATGTGGTATTTTTTTCTGACATCTTGGGACAGATTGTTGCTTGCTTGGTTGAATACTGATAAAGTAATTGATTCATGTTTGGGGACCATATTGATAGAAATGTCCACATGTATAGACACTAGAATCACCTGCAGCTGGTGAAATGGTCACTTTGAGAGGTGCAGTGATGCCGAGCCTGGCTGACGACACATGCCCTTTTCTGAAGAATTGCTTACACTGTTTATAGTTTTTCTCTCTATTTGTTTTGTTTCCTTTTTCTAAGCCTACGTAATTGAATCCTAGCAGGCTAAGTACACTTTGGATACAACACTACTGTATGTTGATTTGTTACATTTCTTAAGTAATAGAGTCCTTTTATAGATAATATTTATTTCTCTCTTCCTCCCAATTTTCCCAATTTCCTAATAGAAATTGTAGGAAACTTGGGAAGGGAGAAAGGAATATTCTTTAAATGAAGTAGGACTCAAATCATATCATTTAGGTTAGTATTTCTGAGAGGATGATTGGGACATGGGATTTTAAAAATAATTTTTTATTGGATATAGTTGATTTACAATGTTGTGTTAGTTTTGGGTGTACAGCAAAGTGAATCAGTTATACATATACATATGTCCACTCTTTTTTAGATTATTTTCCCATATAGGTCATTACAGGGTATTGAGTAGAGCTCCCTGTGCTATATAGAAGGTCCTTATTAGTTATCTATTTTATATAGAGTAGTGGGACATTGCATTTTTTAAGCAAGCTTCCAAAGTGATTCTTATGCAGCCTAAAGTTTGAAAGTCTTCTATGATTCTATCCTATCCTAGTGAAAGAATCACAGTGGGTCATTCCATCCACTGGGTTAACAGTGGAATCTGCCTTTCATTTTAGCATTTCCTGCAGTTCTATGTTCTGGTGTTACATCTGTGACCCTTAGTGCTTGTTTGCTGATTGTCAGATCTAATGGATCTCAGTGGACTAAGTAGGTCACTCGTCTAGTGCCAGAGAGAATTTCATCAAGTTGAGTTCATGCTACATTTACAACAAGGAACTTGAGTACCCAAATATCACTCTAAGCAAGATTCGTGTCTGTTAACTCTACCTGTATTAATCAGGGTTCATAGCTGCAAGCATCAGAAATGGCTGTCTATATTGAGCCGGAAGGGAATTTCCTGATTACCTGGAAATCTCTGGGGACTACCAAATCAGTGGGGACCTGGAGGATCAGGTGGAAAAACAGGCAAGAAGAGAGGAATTCTGGAGGACTGGGAACCAAGAACTGAAGCACAGATTCTGAAGCAGGAAGAGGCTGGTGTTTCTCATTGCACCCCGTTAAATTCATCTCCCAGAAAAGGGTGTCTAATCTGCTGAGCATGAGTCAGGTGTGTCTCCTTGATTATGCTGAGGCAGAGAAGGGGATGGTCTGGACACCATAGCTCCTATAGAAGGCAGTGGGCACCAACTCCTAACACAAATGCACACAAGGGAAGGGGCTGCTTCCCAAAGGGAGGCTCAAGTGAGGTTGGAGGCTGGGTGGAAAAAAAGACAAAAGCATATACTCCCATGTCTACCTGGGAGGCAGCCTCCTCCTTGCAGGTGACCACACATCTTATTCTAATTTTGGCACCACAATCTAAGCTCTTCTTCTCATCTGTGTTTAAAAAATAGCTTATAGGGAATATTGCTATGACAAATATATAGCCTCTTAACACAAAGAAAAATACATCCACAAATGTTCTTTCTCTCTTTTTGTGCATATCAGCCAGGTGCTTTTATACGCTATGGAAAATAATAAAGAAACTAACTAAGGAAGTTGAAACTGTCAGAAGTATGGAATGGCTTAAAGAAAGTATATTTTGTTTGTTTGTTTGTTTTCTCTACTAATTAACTTCTAGATGCCCGAGGTCACTTATCATTCATTCATTCACTTGGTGTGTCTTAAGATCACGTTGGGGGCTTCCCTGGTGGCGCAGTGGTTGCGCGTCCGCCTGCCGATGCAGGGGAACCGGGTTCGCGCCCCGGTCTGGGAGGATCCCACATGCCGCGGAGCGGCTGGGCCCGTGAGCCATGGCCGCTGGGCCTGCGCGTCCGGAGCCTGTGCTCCGCAACGGGAGAGGCCACAACAGAGGGAGGCCCGCATACCACAAAAAAAAAAAAAAAAAAAAAGATCACGTTGTTGTTGAAGATGCCCTGCTGACTTGGACCAGCAGCTATTACATGCAGTCTCTTATTTATCACTCCTTTCCTGGATGGCTATGCCTGAGCTCTAGGTTTTGCTTGAGTTTGACTTATCTACCTCTACCAGCTTGTAAAATCTCACTTAATTGTTCATTTTTAACTTCAGAAAAACTATCTGAATCATTCTACTGGGATTTACTCAGCCAAATAATGTCCTTTGGTAGAGAAGGGTATTTACATTGCTGTTGTTAATTTCTTCTAACTGTAGGAACCAACTTGACATGGCCAAAGGGGCTGGCTGACAGGAGACAGGATGGAAATATATCCTTATAGATAGGTAAACACTGAGAGAGAAAGCAGTTAGAAATGTGCAAATATTTATGAAGATATGCACTAAAATGTTCCTGTAATTCTGACTTAGATCCATTCTGGAAAAAATAAGGTGTACATTATAAATAAAATACCAACTATTATTTGGGGGTTAAAAATTGATAATCAGCTTACAGTGTTTGAAAGAAAAAAATTATACAGTTATGGCAAAGGAAACTGAGGCAGCAGGAAAGAAATCCATGCAGGATTCTAATGGTAGACCCTTAAGTAAACACTTGTAGCCATCACTGAATATGAGGTACAACATGCCACCTTTTGAACTTCATTACCACTTACTCTCCTAAATTGAAGGTATATTTGAAATGCTAAGCAATTTACCCTGTATATTAAGGATTACTGTCTTGCTCAAACTATAGGTGCCAAAAATATTGACACATGACCCAATCAATGCAAACAACATACTACTTACTTTCTGATTGACATGTAACCCTTTTACTTAGTTAAAAATTTCTGTCCAAATCATTCTAACAGTTATCCTCCTGACTCCTCACGTATGAGAGGAAGGGTAGTCACAATCCCATTTTTACTTTTCCAAGTCAAATTCTTAGCAAATTTATTATAGATTCACAAAATAATTGCTATTTTCTTTCTATCTCTTCTCAGGGGGGGAAAAGAAACTTCAAGGCCTGCCATGACTTCCTCTCATGGTGTAGCTGGGAAATGTACAACTCAGAGCTGCTAATGCATGGAATAAATGGACAGTCTTGCTAACTCCTATTATCATCATTGTGTCTAGAGTCTATGTCAGTTCGAAACTAAAATGTCCTCCTTTTCATTGACAGTACTTTAAATATCCCAACAGTATCTGCATTTATATAATGCCCATCTGCACAATATCAAATCATCTTGACAAATGTTCCATATTTCTATCTTTGTGTGTGTGTGGCTAAGAAAACTGCGAGGTTAAACAAGAACTTTTGGGGGTTATATACACATCTAAAACTTGCAGTCTTCACTGATAGTAAAAGGATCATGTAACTTGGAGAAAACATGGGCAAAAATGAATTCAAGTAGATCAGAAATAATTAGTCAGACCCATTTTATTTTCTAC
This sequence comes from Physeter macrocephalus, assembly GCF_002837175.3. Taxonomy (NCBI): domain Eukaryota; kingdom Metazoa; phylum Chordata; class Mammalia; order Artiodactyla; family Physeteridae; genus Physeter; species Physeter macrocephalus. The sequence goes on along the minus strand of NC_041224.1, from coordinate 102,286,149 downwards.
CACACTATTTTACATCATTTATATTAAATGCAAGAGACTGGAAAAAATTGACTTCTATTTAATGAGATTTGATTTATTCAACCTGTGTTATTACTGAAAATAGGATACCTTGTTAGTTGGAAAATACACTTAAAATAATGCATTGTTTTGAATAAATTATCAGGTTGATGAGTATATAATGATAATATCGATATTACTTTACATTTGCACAGAATGTTGGTAGTTTACTAAGTGCATTCATATGCATTCCTTTGCTCGATCCTCATAATTCTCAAGGTATTATTGTTCATATTTTATAGATAGGATCTGAAAACTCAGAGAAGGTTAAGTGACAGCTAATAAGTGAAAAGCAAGGCCTCAGTCTCTGGTTTTCTGCCTCCAAACCCTTTACAGTAGTCACTTTTTCCAAAAATAACCAAACAGAAAGATGGACCGTATTATTTTTTTGCCTGCACTGTTTCAATGGCCTCTTATCCACTATCTCTGGCATCATCTTCATACTGCTCTTGATCTTCCCAGAAGCAATTCAAATCAGCATTCTCTCCTAACCGACTCCTCTTGGAGCTTCTTCGCCTAGAAGTTAAATTTTGAACTCTTACTTTGTCATCCAGTGTCCTTCACAATCAGAGTTACATTTGGCCTCAGCCTCGTTGTTTAGACCCTTGTCCCCACCACATGGCCTAAGTTCCATCCATAGCAACCTCGAGATTTCCTCAACGTGGTGTGTTGTTTCACAGCTAGTGTTTTGTACCTGTTGTTTCTTTTCCCTAGAATGCCTTTCCTTTATCCTCTACCTAGTAACTTTCTACTTTTGACCTGAGAAACCCAAAGATTACCTCCTGGATGAAGCCTTTCCTCCCTTCTTAGGACTCACATACATTTTATTATTGTTAATACAACAGGAAGTTGAAATCATGTGAATGAGCTTCCTAAGGTACAGACCATGACTTGTTGATCTTTGCATGCCCCCCTCCCCCCTGGACCTAGTGCAGTATCTGATATTCAATAACTATTTATGGAATTAATAAGTAAGATATCAATCATTTCTGTAACTGCAGTAAAAATATCTTCATTTATTAGATATCAAAATTCTTTTACAGAAATCTACTTCCAGGTATATATTCAAAAGAATTGAAAGCTGGATCTTAAAGATATATGTGCATACCCATGTTCTTAGCAGTATTATTCACAATAGCCAAAATGTGGAAGTAAGCAAAAGTGTATCAACAGAAAAAGTGGGTAAACAAAATGTAGTATATATACCCACAATGGAATATTATTGAGCCTTAAAAAGGAAAGATTTTCTGACATATGCTACAACATGGATGAACCTTGAGGATGTTATACTAAGTGAAATAACCCAGTCACAAAAATACAAATAATGTATGAGCCCACTTATATGAGGTACATGGAGTAGTCCAACTCATAGAAACAGAAAATAGAATGGTGATTGCCAAGAACTGGGGGGAGAGAGAAATGGGGAGTTGTTTTAATGGGTATAGAATTTCAGTTTTACAAGACAAAAAGGATCTGGATATTGGTTGCACAACGGGGTGAATATACTTAATGCCACTGAACTGTACACTTAAAAATCGTTACATTTTAAGTTGCATGTATTTACCAGTTTTAAAAAATTATGTAAAAAAATTCCTCTTTTAAGTAACATTTCCTTCTTCACTAAAGAAATGAATGAACTAAAGAGATTATTTTGAATATTGCTGTATGTATACGTGGTATAGAGAAAAAGATAAGATGGAGCAAAAAACAAAATAAAAATATAAAATATTTCTACTCTCAAGAGCTGGCTTTCTAATTGGAGAGATAGAAATAAGACAGATAAAGTGCTGATATAATTTCAAAACAATAAATTCCCAAAACAATAGTTTAATCACTACTGGAGTCCTGAGGTAAGATTGAGTAGAAGAGATTGGAGTTAAACTAGATTGATTGCAGAGCTCTTCAAGGAGGAAGTACATGTGTAGCCTGGTTTTGAAGATTCAGTTGAGCAAGTATTGACAAAGCAGCAGGCAATGGGCTCTGGAAAGATGTAGAGAGGGACATGGATGAGCTATTTATGAGAGATATACTTGCTTTACAGGAAGTAAGTGCTACTTATAATCTCTTTTGAGTAAACTGAGGCACAGATAGGTTAGGTAACTTATCCAAAGAGAACGGATAGTAAGTGGTAGAGGAAGGTTTTAAACACAGCAACACCTATGCAATTACCCAATAATGTGCTATGCTCTCCAGTCAATTCCGTTATGAAGTGATCCTTGATGTCTCTGTCTATATCCTTTTCCAAAGGTCCTATGGTTTATTGATGATTTTCAAAACTGGAACCCACTCCTATAGGAGAGCTTGGAATCCAGCTGATTGAATGTTTACAGATAACTTGATGAAATAAAATAATTTAATAATAATATGAGATATTCAGTTTAGAGAAAAAAATATTTTGACTGCGTTTTGTTAGTCCATTTGACATCAAGATTGAGGTTAGGGAATCTACTTCTCTGGAAAATAGTCTCTGTCATCATGCTGTAGCACTCCAACTCTATTGCTCCATGGCTGTTCTTCACGTATAGTACTCTTGTGGTTTGTTATTTCATGAAATTTCCTTTGCATCTTGCATAGTCTTTTCAAATGTATCGGGCTGCAGACTGTCATCAACATGTCTGACTTTCCCAGAATTTGCATATTTTTTTTGTTTTTTTCCATGATTGCAGCAGATGTGTTGCATTATTTTCAAATGAAAGGCAAATATGGATAATAGGGATTGGGTGTGTATGACTGTGGTGGTAAGAGTGGTCAGGAAAAGCCAACTCTTCCATATTAAATAATGTATATTAATATTAAATATGGGAAAAGACACATCATGGTTTGGTGCTGCTTACAGAAAAAGAGACTGTATTAATCTACATTAAATTATCTAAAGTAGAGTCAAATAGCAAAAAGAACAAGGTGGTGATTATTTAATCTTCATTCTGACACAAACTGGCAAGCTGTGAAGTACTTTACCATATTCAGAGTTCTTTTTTTTTTCTGTTTTAACATAAAAAAAGAAGAGAAAACATATAACTCAGTAAGGTTGTGTTAAATATTTGAAAACTATATTTAAAAGATCAGGTCATAAGAACTTTGATAAAAAGTGCGAAAAAAAGTGCACATTTTACCAGGTTTCAAACTAAAAGGAATCTTTTACTATTTAAGCATCACTAGTTAGAAAATGTCTTTTGGAATTAGATCAGTGGAGACATGAAAGACAAGGAGAAGACTGTTCAAGAACCTCCAAAGCCCTTTTGGACAGCAGACCACTGACAAAATATTTCACTTTATTAAATATAAATGAATTAGAGATATGTGGGTTGTGTTTTCCCCAGAATGAGCAAGGAGGGCCTTAAAATGTAAGGGAAAATAACGTTTGGCAAATCCTATTTGGTATTTTGCTGAACCTGAACCATTTTTGCCAAAAGTTTACTTTTGTAGCTGAGTTTGGAATAGAATACAGGAGTACAAAAAGAACTCATTGACTTACATAGATGTATGTGTTTCAAGCTGAAAATGTTATAAAATCAATGACAATTTAAGATTCTTCTAGGAACAGATGGATTCATGCCAAAAGTAATGAATAACTTCATTGTCTTCTGGCCCCATGTCTGGGTGTGCCAGAAAATTTCAAATTATGCCTTATAAAATGTAAAGACCTGATGTAAGCCTGAGAGGTAAGTATATTTCAGGAAACACTCTCTTTAACAAAATCTAAATTTCAGGTATCTGCCTTCAATTCTGATCTTCCAACCAGTTGTGGCATGTGTGTTGCCTTCACAGGGTCAGCAAAAGCAAATAGGCTGGTGGGCCATATGTGTGTAACTGGTGGACCCTGCACTGCTGTATTAAGATTATTGCGCTGCCCTGACTCAGATTCCCATGTACTGTAGGTTTATATTAGCACAATATTGTTATTTTGACAGTTTTTTTTCATTTACTTTGATTTATTTTAAACAGCAGTAAAACTTCATCTTTTTTTTCTTTTTGTCTTTATGTAGGCTATTAAATGTGACCTAGAGAGACTTGAATTTTAAACACATCATAGTGACAGACCAATGGGAAATCTTTGATTATCTTGAGCTGTGTCTATCAATGCCATGGCAACTGGTTAAGTTGTGGTATGAGGAGCAGATAGGGAGGATCAGGTATACTGGTCATTTGGCATCAGGTATCGTTCCTTAATCAGCAGGCCCTCTTCTCATATATCACCTGCCCACTCCCTCCTGCACATACGCATACATGCATATATCAGGAAAACAAACCCCCAAATATTTCATGTTTTAATAACATTGTCATCATAAAGATAGCACTTCAGGATAAGATATGTTAGAAGAATAAATAAAATTCCCTCATGTCTACAATATTCTGTCAATAAATGATTCTATTCATGGTGCCTACATCAATGTTATTATTATTCCTCAAGAATGGTAAAGCAATTTTTAAATATTTCCTTGGAATTCCAAGACTAAAAGCTCTAGAGATGTATCTTCCAACTTTATCTTTGAAACTTAGGACAAAAACAATAACAAAACAAATAACAAAAACAATAACAAAACCAAAGGGCTTTAGTCAAAGTTTAAAGTCTCATTGTCAACTCATAATTTTCAGTCATACCTCAGGATGCATGCAAATTCTGCAAGAGAAAGTCTCATCTATGGATGAGTGAGTTACACTATTTATGCTAGTGAGCTCAGAAAAATATAGAAAGATTCTAGAAGTCCTTTCCTCTTCATCTTTCTCCTCATTTCCTATGTGCTTTAAGAAGTAACAAAGACATGCCTACCATTTTGGCTGTGTAAATAAATAAATAAGAACTACTCTGTCTGCAAAGCTCAATCAGTGCTTGCTTCACTTATATCCTACTTGCCTAACTGCCCTTCCTACATGCTTGCCCCAGGCCCCAGCAAATGATTTTTCTAGCTTTAACCACTTTATAGCTTATCAAAGGGTCGATGAGAGATGTGCTCCTCTGCTGGTAACCAATGAGCCAAACTGCCCTCAATTCCCCCTATAACTGGTAGCCTCCCCCTGCCCCCGAAGGGAAGCTTGCTGCCATGTCCTGCCCTGTGATCAGCTGCACACATTGGGTTGTTGCTTCAGGACCTTGCTTCAGACGTGTAAGATCCCCCATCCATTAAACCATTAAAAAACAAAACAAAACAAAATAAAACTACTGGGTCTGAAATCTTGTAATTCTAATATGTTTTAGTAATCCATTTTCATGCTATTTCAGGTGAATTCCTTCCTTTATGTATAAGCAATCTGCACCCCAATACCCCAATGTACAATAGGCTACAGGCATCCACACATTTATAATCAGCTTTGTTCATCATTTATTTATCTGGTTTCAGCCTATTAGAACAAGATCAGGAAGGATTCAATCTAAAGACAAAATTAATTGTATACACACATACTGGTTCAAAGCCAGTGGTACGCACACATGGATAGGCAACTACCTATAAGATGACATTATAGGATGCTACAAGGCACACTATTTAGGAAAGGAACAGGGATTCTGGCCTTTTGCTACTGCCTTGGTTGAACATTAAGATTAACTGTTCTTTGTAATACATTTGTGAATAGACTTCCTAGGTTTTGAGATAGTTATGGACATGTACATTGGAGAAGCTTTGTGTAATGAGGGAACTGATGGCTAGGGCAGGAGAAGGAGTAATTACCAAGTTCTTCATTTATAGGCTAGTGGTAGCCTTGACTTTGCATTGGTAATTATATGTTTCAGGGCAAATGGTTTGGATCATAGCACTTAGATTTTTGTAATTAAAATAGGTAATTAAGAGGGAACCGTCATGTAGATGAGGTTTGTAAGTGAACATCAACTATGAGCTATCACTTTCCTTATATTATCTCATTTCATTACCCAAACAACCTTGTGAGGTAGGAATAACCTCCACTGTTCAGATGAGAAGATAAATTTAGATGAAATATCTTATCCAAAGTCACACAGCTAGTAAGTAGAAGTATAGAATCTAAACCCAGGTCTCCAAGGTACATGCCACAGCATGTAAGGAGCAATTCCATTTTGACTTTTAGACTCCGCCAGGACATACATCTTCAAACTATTTTGCATCAGAAATGCCTAGAAAAAATGTGAGTTTTCTTTTGGGGGGGTGGGTAGTGGGGTCATTATGATGGATCTAAAAGTGTCTTATTCCCTGATGATTGCCAAAAATTGAAATTTAAAAATGCAAGGAGGCGATATGAACATGTTCGAACTTTACCATTACACTTTTATTATAGGTAAACACCACAAACTTTTATTTTCAAAAGAAAATTATATACTCTAGAAAGTGGATTTTTCTTTTTCTTTCTTTTTTTTTTTTGTTTTTTCCCTTAAGTGGCATCCTTCTGGAGAGGATTTTACCTTGGGTACTAAATGTAGTGGTGGAAATAGAGATGTTCAAGAAATTGCTAAAATTGCCATATTGTAAAGCAGAGTTTGATTTTGTGTACATATTCCTATGGGAAATTCATAACACATCTTAAGGCCCATTACTCTTATTGTCACATTTAAAGTTAGGAAATTGGTTTAGTAAACAAACCCAGGATTCCCAATCATACCCTGTCAAGTTCTTGACTCTGTGGCTCTTGCACTCATCCATCTCCCAGAGCTATCTCCAAAAATTTTAAGGTATCAGATCCTTCCAGACATAAGGGGGAAAAATGAGGCTAATCACCTCCTTAAAGATTAATTATTTGTCAGCCAATGAAACGGAGTTTTTCTTTATCTAAGGAGTTTCCTCCACCAGGATGCATGATAGATAGTTAACACTCTGACTTCAGGAAATCCATAGCTCGGAGTAGTTTTGCTAATCCATTTCAAATACTATAGCTAGAGCTAATAGTGTCTGATGATCCCATTTGCTTGTAGAAAGGAATAGCAGATGTAAGAGAATGCTACTCCTACTACATAAAATTGCTTTGCTATGGATTTGAAACAACACAGGTTAAAGCACTACGTACCAGACAGTTTACATATACCTCTTGGCATGTTTCAAAGACAAAACAGTATATGTGGAATTGAAGCAGGGAAATCATTAACTAAAATATCACCTTTACCTGATAAAATTTTCTGTTGAACTGCTGAGAACTCCTCTCTCTGTGGGGCAGACTGAAGGCTGGCAGCAACTAGCCTTTAAGCTCCGCACATTTTCTCAAAGGGAGTAAAAATAAAAGATGTGGTCCCCCACACAACTCTCCTTTGTTATTGGTTGCCCTTAAGTATCGGAACATTCGGAGGCTTATGTGTGTTAAATGAAAGGCTGCAAAATTTAAAGATGATATGGCAGTACTTTGGACTGTATATTGTTATGTGTGAATTTCCTTTGCCAATTTCTACATTTCTCTAACAATGATAACTTTAACACACTGCATACCTTTTCAGAAATTTAAATTTGCCCAATTTTTTGCTCCACTATTACATAATTCTCTTACCCTGTTGCCTTTCATTTGTCCTTCAATAGTTCCCTTTATATGCCTTCTGTTGTGGCTTTTCTTAGGTGGGACATTTCATATTAAAAGTTTTCTCTACTGTTTATATCTGAAAGTCTCTCCATGAAAGCTCCATCATATACAGTTAAGAAAACTACATTAGAAGTCCATTATAACATGGCTTTTATATAAGTTCTTATACCCTCTTGGTCTGTCACATTTATTCATAGGTTAAATGAAACAACTAATTAATCACACACTGATATAAAACTAGGCTGTGTTTCAACCAGGTTGATCTTGTTTGGGGAATACATGAAATCAGGGGCATGTAGGTCACTTCTGAATACAAGTGAAGATGGTATAATAGTCAATGATTGGAAAAGTAGCATAACTGGTAGAAGTCAAGTTAAATCTAGAATGTTACAAAAAATGTCTATAATTTGCATAGTTCAGAATAAGAGCCAAGGATAGCATATCAGTCAAGAAAACAGTAACCACTTCAGGCAAGAGAAATTTTAATACAGGGGAATGCTGAGAAACCAAAAAGATGACAGTATGGTAACCCAGATAATTAGCAACAGCAAAAAGCCACTATCACCACTAGGCTGGAGGGTTAAAGGGAAAGGACAGTATTAGTTCCCAGTCTCTGGGGCCACATTCAGAAGCAGAAACCACGTTAGGTATGCCTGATGATAGCTGAAACCAGTAAGGCAGAAGCATCTGGCCTGATTTGGAACAGAGGCCCAGTTGCTATCATAGATGTCACCTAAGGGAAAGGGAGAGGGTAAGATAGAGACAGATACAGATAGAGACAGAAAAATACATTGATTTTTCCTTTTATGCACCCTCCAAATTCCTTTTGGTGCCTCCTATCAGCTGAACCTAGTTAGAAGTCAGTAAGTGAGACTGGGAAAAGAAATTCCCTGGAATACAGCTAGAGTAGCAGAGGGTAGGGAATGGATCTGACGGCAAACAGGCAGATGACATCTCAGATACATAAATTATGAAGGTAACAGGGGATTAGAATGTAAGAATAAGAACTCAATAACACAGATGTGTGATCTGATTATTCAGATGGATAGTTCCATCAGGTACGAAACTTTAAATGGTCATATATCTATGGGTTAATTGTACCTTGGTTTTTTCAAGGCACTGCCTGGATCCTAAATGGGTGATATAGATATTTAATGTGTGCTTTCTTCCTACAAAGGTGAGAATTACTTCTGTGTAATTTTCCTCTGTGATTCTAGGTAGTTTCTCAAGGTGGAACTACTAGATATCAAATTCTCTTCAGTAAAGTATTTAGGGCATTGGGTTAGAGTTGACAGAAATGTAGTAAATGAAGTCATTTTACTCTTTTCAACCAAAATTAACCTTTTATTTACAGGTTATAAACTAATTTAGAGTATGTATTAAGATGATCTCACTGAAGAGTTAAAACATTCATTTCGATTTTTCCTCTTCTGTTAGCAAATGATATTTGTTTAAACTGAAGACCAATAATCTATTTTTACATATCTTTGAATCTATGTTCAAACTGGTGTTTCTTCAAGTGTTGCCCATAGACCTATTTTAATCTACTGAGTCAGAATCTTTGAAAGAGGGCATGAGAGAGGCTATCTAAGTCGTTCCTGTTTAACCTGAGAAACTCTGGCTCAAATTAACTTTTCTTGTTACTGGTACCTCCTAATAGATTAATTACACTTAATCAACTATCACACATCTTACAGAACAGACCCATGATGATGTTTCCCCTTATGCAGTGTTATGTCTCTGTGCAGAATGAGAGTAACCTAGAGGATTATTGCTCTTATGTGGAAAGACCAATGGAATCAAATTTATACCTTTTTCTACTTATCTTTACTGTAATTTTTGTAGATGTTAAAATAAATATCACCACATCTGAGTTAGGGTAAATAGGAAAATATTTTAGGAAAAAATATATTAGGAAAAAATAAATGGAAAAAATTCCATCCTCTGCCAGTGGTCTTTCATTCTTCCTTATGAGAAAGCCTTGGATATGATTCTCATATTTCTTTAAATAAATAAGGAACTTCAATGATGTCATGAATCATCATGATTAGGAATGATACATCATTTCATTTGATACGTTCAACAGTAAGTTGCAGAAAACTCAACTGAAAATGGCTTATACAAAGCTATTATTATCTTTATTATCTAACAATAAGTCCAGTATAATTGTTTTGGGGGTTTGTTGACTCAGGAGCTCAATGAAATCGTCATCTTTTTCTCTGCCATTCTCAGAATGTTGGTGTTCATCCTTAAGCTAGTTTCCTGCATTCCAAAGCAGTTTCAAGCTTTCACGCTCAAACAATAATGGCCTCACATTTCACTGGACAGAATGGCATCACGTGCCTTTTTCTAAAACAACCGTGAAAATAGGAATGGAATTTAAATGACCAATTTCGACTAAGGTCAATATGCATCTTTGGACTAGGACTCGGCCTCCTTTGAAGGAAACAGCCACCAATACTCGAACAAAATCAAGAGTTTGTTAGTAGTGTTTGTGGTATTAGTAGTAGTAGTAGTAGTTTTAGTAATAGTGGCAATAGTAATAGCTAACTCTTACATGGCATTTATGATGTGCTAGGCCCTTTTCCACTGATTATCGTATATTAATTTATTTAATCACCACCACAAGGATATGAGGTAGTTAGCACTATTATCTGTGATTTACAGAGACATTAAATAACCTCAAGTCACACAGTTATTTAGTGGTGACACCAGGATTGTAACCCAGGTGGTCTGGCCTCAGAGGTGGTACTTTAAAAATTAATACTAGGCTGCCTCTGTGGAAGGGTGTGTGTGACGGGATGTGGCATATGTCTATTAGGTAGACAACCAATAACTTCTGTCATAGTGAACAGAGCCTGGCACTGAATAGGCGCTCAAAATATTTGTTAAATATGCAAAAGAAAAGTAAGAATTGAATGAGTAAACCCTTTGATAGCCTTCAAATACAATGCCTTGTATCTATAGTCACTCAATGAATGTTTGGTTGATAGTATACAGTTGTATTTCTGTACAATTTAAGTAGAAAATTTGGAATATGCCACAAGCTATTCTGCCATTTAATATGCAAAGGTAAATGAGGGACAGTTTTCAGAGAGGAGGCAATTTTTCATGACTGGAGTGAGATAGATTGATACCAGTTTTACTTGGGAAGCCCCAGAAGTCCAGGAAGCGGTTGTTGTCATAGAAAATACAAGTTGGTCCTATTGTTTAAATTTCTCATTATGCAAAAAACTAGCAAGACACATATCCTGTGCTAAGATCCTCTATGAACTCTATCCAGAAGATGTCTGACATTTTACATTTGCTTTCCAGCCCTTGCTTGGGTTATTCACTGGAGAGAACACATCTCATTCACTACAGCTTCAAGTTCCCATAGCACCTGCATAGAGCACAGGTTTTATGTCTATGTGCTGCTCACATTTTTCTTGAAAGCAGAGAGACTAAGAACTGGCTTGGTCCTCTTTTACATGCTATTAGTCTCAGCTCTCACATATAGTTTGGCAGAGATATGCATTATCTCATTTAATATTAATTACAAATTCACATGTAGCAATCCACAGCCATAGACTTGGATCTATCCTGTTCCTACTTGAAGACATTCAATGAATGAAAATATGGATTTATAAACCAATATTAAGAAGTGATTATTCTGATTAAAAATAAATTAATAAACTTCTACCCCTGATAGCAGACCAGAGATTATTTACTGGAGTTTAGATTAGAGTGAAAAACATAGAAAAGAAAAAAACAACTTAAAAGTTTTTCCATTATATAAGATCACTAGGAAATGCCTTCCTAGGACTACAGAGCCAAAGGAATAATCTAGCAATCAATGTCATCAATAACTTTCTCTACAGTATTTAATGTCAACTATTGATTCCCAGAAAAGCCAACCCTGCTCCAAATGTGTTCTTTTAACTTATGAGCAGTTCATTCATCATATCATTCCCTCTGATCCACAGCAGGCAAGTGACCATTAAGTTCATAGCTTCCTAATTTTTAAGAATGGGAAAGCCTCTTATAGATCATTCAACTCTGAATTGTTGTTAGTAATACAGAGATATAAGGTCTAGTTACTATCCCAGGGCTACATAGTTAACAAAGTGCAGAGCCAGGAGAATTTTAGTCTAGGGCTCTTTCTTCTCACAATATTACATAATGAATTCCTTTTCATGTCAAGGTCACCACAACTTAGAGTTCACTGCCTACGCAACTTTACACAATACCTAAAATAATATCCCCCAACCCAGATTACTCCGGTGTTTGTGGTTTTCCTTTAATAACCCTTCATTAAAGAGTGCAGAAACCTCTTGGAGGATATAGTAGATTATGTTATCTGAAGATAGTCACATAATATTTCCCATTTCACATACTCTTCTACATTGTGACCTTTCCAATTCCCCATTAAGAGTTTAGTTCTCCAACCTCTTTGAATCTGAATGAATCCTATGATTTTTATCTTCAGTAGGGCACAAAGGAAGTGGTGGTGTGCCAGTTCTGAGCATAACACTTAAGTAGCCTGGCAGCTTCTGCTTCCTGCTTTTTGGAGCACCTACTGTTGAGACATTTCTCTCAGAAGTCAGTCTCTGCACTGTGAGAAGCAGGAGTCACGTGACAAAGGCACATCTAGATGCTCCAGCCTTGCTAAGCTTCCAGCTGACAGCCAGTATTTTTTTTAACATCTTTATTGGAGTATAATTGCTTTACAATGTTGTGTTAGTTTCTGCTGTACAACAAAGTGAATCAACTATATGTATGCATATATCCCCATATCCCCTCCCTCTTGTGTCTCCCTCCCAACCTCCCTATCGCTCCCCTCTAGGTGGTCACAAAGCACCGAGCTGATCTCCCTGTGCTATGCAGCTGCTTCCCACTAGCTATCCATTTTACATTTGGTAGTGTATATATGTCAATGCTACTCTTTCACTTCGTCCCAGCTTACCCTTCCCCCTCCCCGTGTCCTCAAGTCCATTCTATGTGTCTGCATCTTTATTCTTATTCTGCCCCTAGTTCATCAGAACCTTTTTTTTTTTTTTTAGGTTCCATACATACATCTTAGCATATAGTATTTGTTTTTCTCTTTCTGACTTACTTAATTCTGGATGACAGGCTCTAGGTCCATCCACTTCACTACAAATTACTCAACTTCATTTCTTTTTATGGTTGAGTAATATTCCATTGTATATATGTGCCACATCTTCTTTATCCATTCATCTGTTGATGGACACTTAGGTTGCTTCCATGTCCAGGCTACTGTAAATAGTGCTGCAGTGAACATTGTGGTACATGTTTCTTTTTGAATTATGGTTTTCTTAGAGTATATGCCCAGTAGTGGAATTGCTAGGTCATATGGTAGTTCTATTTTTACTTTTTTAAGGAACCTCCATATTGTTCTCCATAGTGGCTGAATCAAGATACATTCCCACCAACAGTGCAAGAGGGTTCCCTTTTCTCCACACCCTATCCAGCTGTTTAGGGCTTCCACCCATTTTTTAATTGGGTTGTTTGTTTTTTTGATATTGAGCTGCATGAGCTGTTTGTATACTTTGGAGATTAATCCCTTGTCAGTCACTTCGTTTGCAAATGTTTTCTCCCAATCTGTGGGTTTTCTTTTAGTTTTGTTGATGGTTCCTTTGCTATGCAAAAGCTTTTAAGTTTCATTAGGTCCCATTTGTTTATTTTTGTTTTTATTTCCATTTCTCTAGGAGGTGAGTCAAAAAGGATCTTGCTGTGATTTATGTCATAGAGAGTTCCGCCTATGTTTTCCTCTAAGAGTTTTATAGTGTCTGGCCTTACGTTTAGGTCTTTAATCCATTTTGAGTTTATTTTTGTGTATAGTGTTAGGAAGTGTTCTAATCTCATTCTTTTACATGTAGCTGTCCAGTTTCCCCAGAACCACTTATCAAAGAGTCTGTCTTTTCTCCATTGTATATTCTTGCCTCCTTTATCAAAGATATGGTGACCATATGTGCATGGGTTTGTCTCTGGGCTTCCTATTCTGTTCCATTCAACTATGCTTCTGTTTTTGTGCCAGTACCATACTGTCTTGATTACTGTAGCTTTGTAGTATAGTCTGTAATATACTCTGTTTTTCTTTCTCAAGATTGCTTTGGCAATTCGGGGTCTTTCGTGTTTCCATACAAATTGTAAGTTTTTTTGTTTTACTTCTGTGAAAAATGCCATTGGCAGCTTGATATGGATTGCACTGAATCTGTACATTGCTTTGGGTAGTATAGTCATTTTCACAATGGTGATTCTTCCAATCCAAGAACAAGGTATATCTCTCCATCTGGTTGTATCATCTTTAATTTCTTTCATCAGTGTCTAATAGTTTTCTGCATCCAGGTCTTTTGTCTCCTTAGGAAGGTTTATTCCAAGGTAATTTATTCTTTTTGTTGCAATGGTAAATGGGATTGTTTCCTTAATTTCTCTTTCAGATTTTTCATCGTCAGTGTTTAGGAATGCAAGAGATTTATGTGTATTAATTTTGTATCCTGCTACTTTACCAAATTCATTGATTAGCTCTAGTAGTTTTCTGGTAGCATCTTTAGGTTTCTTTCCGTATAGTATCATGTCATCTATAAACAGTGACAGTTTTACTTTTTCTTTTCCAATTTGGATTCCGTTTATTTCTTTTTCTTCTCAGATTGCTGTGGCTAAAACTTCCAAAACTATATTGAATAATAGTGGTGAGAGTGGGCAACCTTGTCTTGTTCCTGATCTTAGAGGAAATGTTTTCAGTTTTTCACGTTTGAGAATGCTGTTGGCTCTGGGTTTGTCATATATGGCCTTTATTATGTTGAGGTAGGTTCCCTTAATGTCCACTTTATAGAGAGTTTTTATCATAAATGGGTGTTGAATTTTGTGAAATGCTTTTTCTGCATCTGTTGAGATTATCATATGGCTTTTATCCTTCAGTTTGTTAATATGGTGTATCACATTGATTGAATTGTGTATACTGAAGAATACTTACATTCCTGGGATAAACCCAACTTGATCATGGTGTATGATCTTTTAAATGTGCTGTTGGATTCTGTTTGCTAGTATTTTGTTGAGGATTTTTGCATTTATGTTCATCAGTGATATTGGTCTGTAGTTTTCTTTTTTTGTGTTATCTTTGTTTGGTTTTGGTATCAGGGTGATGGTGGCCTCATAGAATCAGTTTGGGAGTGTTCCTCCCTGTGCTATATTTTGAGAAGGGTTTGCGAAGGATAGGTGTTAGTTCTTCTCTAAATGTTTGATAGAATTCACCTGTGAGGCCATCTGGTCCTGGGCTTTGGTTTGTTGGAAGATTTTTAATCACAGTTTCAATTTCAGTGCTTGTGATTGGTCTGGTCATATTTTCTATTTCTTCCTGGTGTAGTCTTCGAAGTTTGTACTTTTCTAAGAATATGTCCATTTCTTCCAGTTTGTCCATTTCATTGGCATATAGTTGCTTGTAGTAGTCTCTCATGATCCTTTGTATTTCTGCAGTATCAGTTGTACCTTCTCCTTTTTCATTTCTAATTCTGTTCATTTGAGTCTTCTCCCTTTTTTTCTTGATGAGTCTGGCTAATGGTTTATCAATTTTGTTTTTCTTCTCAAAGAACCAGCTTTTAGTTTTATTAATCTTTGCCATTGTTTCCTTCATTTCTTTTTCATTTATTTCTGATCTGATCTTTATGATTTCTTTCCTTCTGCTAACTTTGGGGTTTTTTTGTTCTTCTTTCTCTAATTGCTTTAGGTGTAAGGTTAAGTTGTTTATTTGAGATGTTTCTTGTTAATTGAGGTAGGATTGTATTGCTGTAAACTTCCCTCTTAGAACTGCTTTTACTGTATTCCATAGGTTTTGGGTCATTGTGTTTTCATTGTCATTTGTTTCTAGGTATTTTTTGATTTCTTCAGTGATCTCTTGGTTATTTAGTAGCGTACTGTTTAGCCTCCACGTGTTTGCATTTTTTTTACAGTTTTTTCCCTGTGACTGATATCTAGTCTCATAGCATTGTGGTAGGACAAAGTCCCCTACTATTATTGTGTTACTGTCGATTTCCCCTTTTACGGCTGTTAGCATTTGCCATATGTATTGCGGTGCTCCTATTCTGGGTGCATAAATATTTACGATTGTTATATCTTCTTCTTGGATTGATCCCTTGATCATTATGTAGTGTCCTTCTTTGTCTCTTGTAATAGTCTTTATTTTAAAGTCTGTTTTGTCTGATATGAATATTGCTACTCCAGCTTCTTTTGATTTCCATTTGCATGGAATATCATTATCTATCCTCTCACTTTCAGTCTGTATGTGTCCTTAGGTCTGAAGTGGGTCTCTTGTAGACAACATATATACAGGTCTTGTTTTTGTATCCATTCAGCCAGTCTGTGTCTTTTGGTTTGAGCATTTAATCCATTTACATTTAAGGTAGTTATTGATATGGATGTTCCTACTACCAGTTTCTTAATTGTTATAAGTTTGTTTTTGTAGGTCCTTTTCTTCTCTTGTGTTTCTCACTTAGAGAAGTTCCGTTAGCATTTGTTGTAAAGCTGGTTTGCTGATGCTGTATTCTCTTAACTTTTGCTTATCTGTAAAGATTTTAATTTCTCCATCAAATCTGAATAAGATCCTTGCTGGGTAGAGTAATCTTGGTTGTAGGTTTTTTCCTTGCATCACTTTCAATATGTCCTGCCACTCCCTTCTGTCTTGCAGAGTTTCTGCTGAAAGATCAGCTGTTAACTTTATTTGGATTCCCTTGTTTGTTATTTGTTGCTTTTCCCTTGCTGCTTTTAATATTTTTTCTTTGAATTTCATTTTTGATAGTTTGATTAATATGTGTCTTGGCATGTTTCTCCTTGGATTTATCCTGTATGGGAGGGTCTGCGCTTCCTGGACTTGATTGACTATTTCCTTTCCCATGTTGGGGAAGTTTTCAACCATAATCTCTTCAAATATTTTCTCAGACCCTTTCTTTTTCTCTTCTTCTTCTGGGACCCCTATAATTTGAATGTTGGTGCATTGAATGTTGTCCCAGAGGTCTCTGAGACTGTCCTCAATTCTTCTCCTTCTTTTTTCTTCATTCTGTTCTGTGGCAGTTATTTCCACAGTTTTATCTTCCAGGTCACTTATCCGTTCTTCTGACTCAGTTATTCTGCTATTGATTCTTTCTAGAGTATTTTTAATTTCATTTATTTTGCTGTTAATTATTGTTTTTTTGCTCTTTAGTCCTTGTAGGTCCTTGTTAAACGTTTCTTGTATTTTCTCCATTCTATTTCCAAGATTTTGGATCATCTTTACTATCATTACTCTCAGTTCTTTTTCAGGTAGACTGCCTGTTTCCTCTTTGTTTTCCCCCATTTTATATGTTTGTTTGTTTGTTTGTTTATTTTAATAGATCTTTATTGGAGTATAATTGCTTCACAATACTGTGTTAGTTTCTGTTGCACAACAACACGAATCAGCCATATGCAAACACATGTCCCCATATCCCCTCCTCCTTGAGTCTCCCTCCCATCCTCCCTATCCCACCCCTCTAGGTCATCACAAAACACCGAGACAATCCTCTTGTGCTATGCTGCTGCTTCCCACCAGCCAACTCTTTTACATTCAGTAGTGTATGTACGTTGATGCTTCCCACCAGCCAACTCTTTTACATTCAGTAGTGTATGTACGTCGATGCTACTCTCACTTTGCCCCAGGTTCTCCCTCCCATCTCATGTCCTCAAATCCATTTTCTATGTCTATCTCTTTATTCCTGCCCCACAACTAGGTTCATCAGTAGTCTTTTTTTTTCTTTTTTTTAGATTCCATATATATGTGTTAGCATACGGTATTTGTATTTCTCTTTTTGACTTACTTCACTCTGTATGACAGCCTCTCGGTCCATCCACCTCACTACAAGTAACTCAATTTCGTTCCCTTTTATGGCTGAGTAATATTCCATTGTATATGCATGCCACATCTTCCTTATCCATTCATCTGTCGATGGACATTTAGGTAGGTTCCATGTCCTGGCTATTGTAAATAGTGCTGCAATGAACATTGTGGTACATGTCTTTTTTTTTTTTTTTTTTTTTGGCGGTATGAAGGCCCCTCACCGCTGTGGCCTCTCCCGTTGCGGAGCACAGGCTCTGGACGCACAAGCCCAGCGGCCACGGCCCACGGGCCCAGCTGCTCCGCGGCACGCAGGATCCTCCCGAACCGGGGCACGAACCTGTGTCCCCTGCATCGGCAGGCTGACCCTCAACCACTGCACCACCAGGGAAGCCCCATGTCTCTTTTTGAATTATGGTTTTCTCAGGGTATATGCCCAGTAGTGGGATTGCTGGGTCATATGGTAGTTCTATTTTTAGTTTT
>NC_041224.1:102267894-102268272 GCF_002837175.3 Physeter macrocephalus | reverse complement strand
GTTCTATTTTTAGTTTTTTGAGGAGCCCCCATACTGTTTTCCATAGGGGTTGTATCAATTTACATTCCCACCAACAGTGCAAGAGGGTTCCCTTTTCACCACACCCTTTCCAGTATTTACTGTTTCTAGATTTTTTGATAATTACAATTCTAACCCACGTGAGGTGATACCTAATTGCAGTTTTGATTTGCATTTCTCTAATAATTAACGATGTTGAGCATCTTTTCATGTGCCTCTTGGCTAACTGTATGTCTTCCTTAGTGAAATGTCTGTTTAGGTCTTCTGCCCATTTTTTAACTGGATTTTTAATTTTTTTTGATATTGAGCTCCATGAGCTGTTTGTACATTTTGGAGATTAATCCTTTGTCTGTTGTTTTA
>NC_041224.1:102245238-102267769 GCF_002837175.3 Physeter macrocephalus | reverse complement strand
ATGGTGTTAGGTAGTGTTCTAATTTCATTCTTTTACATGTAGCTGTCCAGTTTTCCCAGAACCACTTATTGAAGAGTCTGTCTTTTCTCCATTGTATATTCTTGCCCCCTTTGTCATAAAATAGGTGCCCATATGGGCATGGGTTTATCCCTGGGAATTCTATCTTGTACCATTGATCTATATTTCTGTTTTTGTATCAGTAGCATACTGTCTTGATTATTGTAGATTTGTGGTATAGTTTGAAGTTGGGGATCATGATTTCTCCAACTCCGTTTTTCTTTCTCATGATTGCTTTGGCTCTTCTGGGTCTTTTGTGTTTCCATACGAATTGTAAAATTTTTTATTCTAATTCTGTGAAGAATACCATAGGTAGTTTGATAGGGATTACATTGAATTGGTAGATTGCTTTGTGTAGTATAGTCATTTTCACAATGTTGATTCTTCCAATCCAAGAACATGGTATATTTCTCCATCTGTTTATGTCATCTTTGATTTCTTTCGTAAGTGTTTTATACTTTTCTGAGTACATGTCTTTTGCCTCCTTAGGCAAGTTTATTCCTAGGTATCTTATTCTTTTTGTAGCAGTGGTAAATGGGAGAGTTTCCTTAATTTGTCTTTCTGATTTTTTGTTGTTGGTGTATAGGAATGCCAGAGATTTCTGTGTATTAATTTTGTATCCTTCTACCTCACCATATTCATTGATTAGTTCTAGTAGTTTTCTGGTGGCATCTTTAGGATTTTCTATGTATAGTATGATGTCATCTGCAAACACTGACAGTTTTACTTCTTCTTTTATAATTTGTATTTCTCTTATTTCTTTTTCTTCTCTGATTGCTATGGCTAGGAGTTCCAAAACTATGTTGAAAAAGAGTGGTGAGAGAGGACGTCCTTGTCTTCTTCCTGATGTTAGTGGAAATGCTTTCAGCTTTTGACCATTGAGTATGATGCTTGTTGTGGGTTTGCCATATATGGCCTGTATTATGTTGAGGTATGTTCCCTCTATGCCCATTTTCTGGAGTGTTTTTATCATAAATCGTTGTTGAATTTTGTCAGAAGGTTTTTCTGCATCTGTTGAGATAATCATAGGTTTTTAGTCCTTAATTTGTTAATGTGGTGTATCACATTGACTGATTTGCATATAGTGAAGAATCCTTGCATCCTTGGGATAAATCCCACTTGATCATGGTGTATGATCCTTTTAATGTTTTTTAGATTCTGTTTGCTTATATTTTTTTCAGGATATTTGCATCTATGTTCATTAGTGATATTGGTCTATAATTTTCTTTTTTTTGTGATGTCTTTTTCTGGTTTTGGTATCAGGGTGATGGTGGCTTTGAAGAATGAATTTGGGAGTGTTTCTCTCTCTACAATTTTTGGAAGAGTTTGAGAAGGATCGCTGTTATCTCTTCTCTAAATATTTGATAGGGTTCACCTGTGAAGCCATCTGGTCATTTGTTCTTTGGAAGATTTTTAATTACTGTTTCAATTTCATTACTTGTGACAGGTCGTTTATATTTTCTAATTCTTCCTTGTTCAGTCTTGGAAAATTGTACCTTTCTACGAATTTGTCCATTTCTTCATGGTTGTCCATTTTGTTAGCATATAGTTGTTTGTTGTAGTCTCTTATAATCCTTTGTGTTTCTTCAGTGTCAGTTTTGATTTCTCCATTTTCATTTCTAATTTTATTGATTTGGGTCCTCTCCCTTTTTTTCTTGATGAGTCTGGCTAAAGGTTTATCAATTTTGTTTACCTTCTCAAGGAACCAGCTTGTAGTTTTATTGATCTTTGCTATTGTTTTCTTCATTCCTATATCATTTATTTCTGCTCTGATCTTTATCATTTCTTTCCTTCTACTGCCTTTGGGTTTTCTTTGTTCTTCTTTCTCTAGTTGTTTTAAGCATAAGGTTAGATTGTTTATTTGAGATTTTTCTTGCTTCATGAGGTGAGATTGTATTGCTATAAACTTCCCTCTTAGAACTGCTTTTGCTGCATCCCATAGGTTTTGGGTCATCGTGTATTCATTGTCATTTGTTTCTATATATTTTTTAATTTCTTCTTTGATTTCTTCAGTGATTTCTTGGTTATTTAGTAGTGCACTGTTTAGCCTCCATGTTATTGTGTTTTTTACATTTTTTTTTCCTCTAATTGATTTCCAATCTCATAGCATTGCTGTCAGATAAGTTGCTTGATATGATTTCAATTTTGTTAAATTTTCTGAGGCTTGATTTGTGACCCAAGATGTAATCTATCCTCCAGAATGTTCTTACTTGAGAAGAATGTGCACTTGAGAAGAAAATGTAGTTTGCCACTTTTAGGTGGAATGTTCTGTAAATATCAGTTGGATCTATCTGGTCTGTTGTGTCATTTAAAGCTTGTGTTTCCTTACTTATTTTCTGTTTGGATGATCTGTCCATTGGTGTAAATGGGGTGTTAAAGTCTCCTACTATTATTGTGTTACTGTGGATTTCTCCTTTCATGGTTGTTAGCATTTGCCTTATGTATTGAGGTGCTCCTATTCTGGGTACATAAATATTTATAATTGTTATATCTTCTTCTTGGATTGTTCCTTTGATTATTAGGTAGTGTCCCTCCTTATCTCTTGTAACAGTCTTTATTTTAAAGTATATTTTATCTTATACTAGTATTGCTACTCCAGCTTTCTTTTTATTTCCATTTGCATGGAATATCTTTTTCCAACCTTTCACTTTCAGTCTGTATGTGTCCCTAGGTCTGAAGTGGGTCTCTTGTAGACATCATATATATGGGTTTTGTTTTTGTATGCATTCAGCCAGTCTGTTTCTTTTGGTTGGGGCATTTAATCCATTTCTATTCGAGGTTATTATTGATATGTATGTTGCTATTACCATTTTCTTAATTGTTTTGTGTTTATTTTTGTGGGTCTTTTTCTTGTCTTGTGTTTCCTGCTTAGAGAAGTTTCTTTAGCATTTGTTGTAAAGCTGGTTTGTTGGTGCTGAATTCTCTTAGGTTTTGCTTGTCTGAAAAGCTTTCGACTTCTCCATTGAATCTGAATGAGATCCTTGCTGGGTAGAGTAATCTTGGTTATAGGTTTTTCTCTTTCATCCTGCCACTCCCTTCTTCATTGATTAGTTCTAGTAGTTTTCTGGTGGCATCTTTAGGATTTTCTATGTATAGTATGATGTCATCTGCAAACACTGACAGTTTTACTTCTTCTTTTATAATTTGTATTTCTCTTATTTCTTTTTCTTCTCTGATTGCTATGGCTAGGAGTTCCAAAACTATGTTGAAAAAGAGTGGTGAGAGAGGACGTCCTTGTCTTCTTCCTGATGTTAGTGGAAATGCTTTCAGCTTTTGACCATTGAGTATGATGCTTGTTGTGGGTTTGCCATATATGGCCTGTATTATGTTGAGGTATGTTCCCTCTATGCCCATTTTCTGGAGTGTTTTTATCATAAATCGTTGTTGAATTTTGTCAGAAGGTTTTTCTGCATCTGTTGAGATAATCATAGGTTTTTAGTCCTTAATTTGTTAATGTGGTGTATCACATTGACTGATTTGCATATAGTGAAGAATCCTTGCATCCTTGGGATAAATCCCACTTGATCATGGTGTATGATCCTTTTAATGTTTTTTGGATTCTGTTTGCTTATATTTTTTTCAGGATATTTGCATCTATGTTCATTAGTGATATTGGTCTATAATTTTCTTTTTTTTGTGATGTCTTTTTCTGGTTTTGGTATCAGGGTGATGGTGGCTTTGAAGAATGAATTTGGGAGTGTTTCTCTCTCTACAATTTTTGGAAGAGTTTGAGAAGGATCGCTGTTATCTCTTCTCTAAATATTTGATAGGGTTCACCTGTGAAGCCATCTGGTCATTTGTTCTTTGGAAGATTTTTAATTACTGTTTCAATTTCATTACTTGTGACAGGTCGTTTATATTTTCTAATTCTTCCTTGTTCAGTCTTGGAAAATTGTACCTTTCTACGAATTTGTCCATTTCTTCATGGTTGTCCATTTTGTTAGCATATAGTTGTTTGTTGTAGTCTCTTATAATCCTTTGTGTTTCTTCAGTGTCAGTTTTGATTTCTCCATTTTCATTTCTAATTTTATTGATTTGGGTCCTCTCCCTTTTTTTCTTGATGAGTCTGGCTAAAGGTTTATCAATTTTGTTTACCTTCTCAAGGAACCAGCTTGTAGTTTTATTGATCTTTGCTATTGTTTTCTTCATTCCTATATCATTTATTTCTGCTCTGATCTTTATCATTTCTTTCCTTCTACTGCCTTTGGGTTTTCTTTGTTCTTCTTTCTCTAGTTGTTTTAAGCATAAGGTTAGATTGTTTATTTGAGATTTTTCTTGCTTCATGAGGTGAGATTGTATTGCTATAAACTTCCCTCTTAGAACTGCTTTTGCTGCATCCCATAGGTTTTGGGTCATCGTGTATTCATTGTCATTTGTTTCTATATATTTTTTAATTTCTTCTTTGATTTCTTCAGTGATTTCTTGGTTATTTAGTAGTGCACTGTTTAGCCTCCATGTTATTGTGTTTTTTACATTTTTTTTTCCTCTAATTGATTTCCAATCTCATAGCATTGCTGTCAGATAAGTTGCTTGATATGATTTCAATTTTGTTAAATTTTCTGAGGCTTGATTTGTGACCCAAGATGTAATCTATCCTCCAGAATGTTCTTACTTGAGAAGAATGTGCACTTGAGAAGAAAATGTAGTTTGCCACTTTTAGGTGGAATGTTCTGTAAATATCAGTTGGATCTATCTGGTCTGTTGTGTCATTTAAAGCTTGTGTTTCCTTACTTATTTTCTGTTTGGATGATCTGTCCATTGGTGTAAATGGGGTGTTAAAGTCTCCTACTATTATTGTGTTACTGTGGATTTCTCCTTTCATGGTTGTTAGCATTTGCCTTATGTATTGAGGTGCTCCTATTCTGGGTACATAAATATTTATAATTGTTATATCTTCTTCTTGGATTGTTCCTTTGATTATTAGGTAGTGTCCCTCCTTATCTCTTGTAACAGTCTTTATTTTAAAGTATATTTTATCTTATACTAGTATTGCTACTCCAGCTTTCTTTTTATTTCCATTTGCATGGAATATCTTTTTCCAACCTTTCACTTTCAGTCTGTATGTGTCCCTAGGTCTGAAGTGGGTCTCTTGTAGACATCATATATATGGGTTTTGTTTTTGTATGCATTCAGCCAGTCTGTTTCTTTTGGTTGGGGCATTTAATCCATTTCTATTCGAGGTTATTATTGATATGTATGTTGCTATTACCATTTTCTTAATTGTTTTGTGTTTATTTTTGTGGGTCTTTTTCTTGTCTTGTGTTTCCTGCTTAGAGAAGTTTCTTTAGCATTTGTTGTAAAGCTGGTTTGTTGGTGCTGAATTCTCTTAGGTTTTGCTTGTCTGAAAAGCTTTCGACTTCTCCATTGAATCTGAATGAGATCCTTGCTGGGTAGAGTAATCTTGGTTATAGGTTTTTCTCTTTCATCCTGCCACTCCCTTCTGGCCTGCTGAGTTTCCACAGAAAAATCAGCTGATAACCTTATGGGGATTCCTTTGTATGTTATTGTTTGTTTTTCCCTTGCTGTTTTTAATATTTTTTCTTTGAATTTAATTTTTGTTAGTTTGATTAATATGTGTCTTGGTGTGTTTTTTCTAGGTTTTATCCTGTATGGGATATCCTGTATGGGACTCTCTGTGCTTCCTGGACTTGGGTGACTATTTCCTTTCCCATGTTAGGGACGTTTTCTACTGTAATCTCTTCAAATATTTTCTCAGACCCTTTATTTTTCTCTTCTTCTTGTGGGACCCCTATAATTCAAATGTTGGTGTGTTTAGTGTTGTCCCAGAGGTCTCTGAGATTGTCTTCAATTCTTTTCATTCTTTTTCCTTTATTCTGCTCTGTGGCAGTTATTTACACCATTTTGTTTTCCAGATCACTTATCCGTTCTTCTGCCTCAGTTATTCTGCTATTGATTCCTTCTAGTGTATTTTTCATTTCAGTTATTGTGTTGTTCATCTCTGTTGTTTTTGTTCTTTAGTTCTTCTATACCTTTGTTAAACATTTGTTGTATTTTTTCAATCCATGCTTCTATTCTATTTTCGAGATTCTGCATCATCTTTACTATCATTACCATGAATTCTTTTTCAGGTAGATTGCCTATTTCCTCTTCATTTATTTGGTGTTATAAGTTTTTAGTTGCTCCTTCATCTATGACATATTTTTTTGCCATCTTTTTTTTTTTTTTTTTTTTTATTAGTGGGATTCTGTTCCTTTCTCTTACTGGTTGTTTGGCCTGAGGCTTCCAACACTGGAGTTTGTAGGCTTTTGGGTAGAGCTGGGTCTTGGCGCTGAGATGAGGAACTACGTGAGACCTCACCCTGATGAATATTCCCTCGGGTGTGAGGTTCTCTGCTAGTCCAGTGGTTCAGACTCGGAGTTCTCACTGCAGGAGCTTTGTCCCAACCCCTGGCTCATGAACCAACATCCTGCAAGCTGCCTGGGGCAGAAAAAAAAAAATAACAAAGTAGAAAATAAAATTAGACTAGGAAACTAACAGATATGTTAGGAAGAATATAAAAATAAAAATATAGATGAATCAACAGGTGGAAGGTACAACAGTACCACAATAGTAAAAAAGGAGGAAAAAATAAGGGATGGGGAAAGCCATGGCTCTTCAGGGCAGGGTCTAAGCAAGGATGAGGTTTGGACGGTTGGCAGGGCCAATGCTCAGGACCCACAGGGCTGGATAAGGCCCTGGGGGCTGTGGTGGGTGGGGCTTAGGCTCAAGGAAAAGAAGAGGCCAAGGTGTGCCCCCCGCCCCTGGTCTCAGAGGGCAGGGGACCTCACCTGGGAACCCAGAAGGCTTCCTGGGCTCGAGCAGGCAGGGTAAATTTCCTCTTCTCCTCTCCTGCTCCTCCAGTCTGGGAGGGCCCCTCTTCCTGCCTCTCCTGATCTCCCTGGCCTCCCTCCTATGCCCCCAGGGACACAAGTGGCCTGAAGGTAGGTTTGGGGGGGTATTGGCCTGGGAGCTCAGCAGGCTCCTGGCCCTGAGTGGTTGGGGCAATCGCCCTCTGCTCCCTTCCTACTCCTCCCAGAGGGCCTCTCTCACCTGCCTCTCCTGATCTGCCCAGCCTCCCTCTTATGCTCCCAAGGACCCATGCGGCCTGGTTGGAGCTTTGGAGGTGGGGTACTGGCCTGGGAGCTCAGCAGGCTCCCCAGCCCAAGTAAGCCAGGCTATCGCCCTCCACTCCTCTCCCGCTCTTCCTGGAAAGTCCCTTCCATCTGCCTCTCCTGATCTCCCTGGCCTCAGGGGTGCCAGTCCTGTGTGGCCTCCACTTCTCCTCCACCCTCAGTCCCCCTACATCCTAACAGTTCATTTTGCAGTTCCTCCCGTCTCCTTGGGCATCAGAGTCTGCCACCAGTGGCCCGCAGGCACCCTACTTGTGCGGAGACGTTAACTCCACATCTTCCCACACTGCCATC
Organism: Physeter macrocephalus; assembly: GCF_002837175.3. Lineage (NCBI taxonomy): Eukaryota > Metazoa > Chordata > Mammalia > Artiodactyla > Physeteridae > Physeter > Physeter macrocephalus. Next base: position 102,260,288 of record NC_041224.1, on the reverse strand, counting down.
TTGACTCTGCCTCCCCTATTTCCTCTTCAATTGTTTGGTCTGGTGGGTTTTTACCTTGCTCCTTCATCTGCTGTGTATTTTGCTGTTTTCTCATTTTGTTTAACTTACTGTATTTGGGGTCTGCTTTTCGCAGGCTAAAGGTTCATAGTTCCTGTTATTTTTGCTGTTTGCCCCCAGTGGCTGAAGTTGATTCAGTGGCTTGTGTAGGTTTCCTGGTGGAGGAGGCTGGTGCCTGTGTTCTGGTAGATGGGGCTGTATCTTGTCCTTCTGGTGGACAGGGCTGCGTCTGGTGGTGTGTTTTGGAGTGTCTGTGAACTTAGGATGACTTTAGATAGCCTCTCTGCTAATGGGTGGTGTTGTGTTCCTGTCTTGCTAGTTGTTTGGCATGGGGTGTCCAGCACTGGAGCTTGCTCGCCGTTGGTTGGAGCTGGGTCTTAGTGTTGAGATGAAGATCTCAGGGAGCGCTCTCGCTGATTGTTATTACATAGGGCCAGGAGGTTTCTGGTGGTCCAATGTCCTGAGTTCAGCTCTCCCACCTCAGAGGCTCAGGCCTGACACCCGGCTGGAACACCAAGAGCCTGCCAGCCACATGGCTCAGAAGGAAAGGAAGAGAGAAAAAGAAAACAAAACAGAAACAAAAACAAAAACACAAACCGACAGAACCTTAGGACAAATGGTAAAATCAAACCTATAAAGACAAAATCACACAAAGAAGCATACACATACACACTCACAAAAAGAAAAAAAGGAAAAAAATATATATATATAAAAAGGAAGAGAGCAACCAAACCAATAAACAAGTCCACCAAAGCTAATAATAACTAAAATAAACATAAAACCAGAAAGAAATTAGATGCAGGAAGCAAACTCCAAGTCTACAGTTGCTCCCAAAGTCCACCACCTCAATTTTGGGAACATTCATTGTCTACTCAGGTGTTCTTCAGATGCAGGGTTTATTAAGTTGATTGTGGAGATTTAATCCACTGCTCCTGAGGCTGCACAGAGAAATTTCCCTTTCTCTTCTTTGTTCACATAGCTCCTAGGGTTCAGCTTTGGTTTTGGCCCTGCCTCTGCATCTAGGCTGCCCTCAGAGTCTTTTCCCCTCCCAGACAGGAGGGGGTTAAAGCAGCGGCTGATTAGGGCTCTCTTGCTTACTCAGGCCGGAAGGAGGGGTAGGGTAGTCATAATTGGAAGATGGGGCGAGCCTGAGGTGGCAGAGGCCGGCATGACATTGCAACAGCCTGAGGCATGGTGTGTGTTCCTCCCAGGGAACTTGTCCCTGGATCACGGGACCCTGGCAGTGGTGGGCTGCACAGACTCCTGGGGGTGGTGGTGTTGTAGATAGTGACCTGCGCTTGCACATAGGATTCTTGGTGACAGCAGCAGCAGTGTTAGCAGTTCATGCCCGTCTCTGGGGTCCAAGCTAATAGCCACAGCTTTTGCCCATCTCTGGAGCTCGTTTAGGCAGTGCTCTGCCTTCTGTGGGCACATGGAGTCAGAATCCCCTCTCCTCACAAAGGTCTCTTGCCTCTCCGGCAGGTCCAGACTTTTTCCCAGTCTCCCTCCAGGTTAGCTGTGCTGCACTAGCCCCCTTCAGGCTGTGTTCACACAGCCAACCCCAGTCCTCTCCCTGGGATCTGACCTCTAAAGCCCGAGCCTCAGCTCTCAGCCCCCACCCACCCCAGCTGGTGAGCAGACAAGCCTCTCAGGCTGGTGAGTGCTAGTCGACACTGATCCTCTCTCTAGGAATCTCTCCACTTTGCCCTCTGCACCCCTGTTGCTGCACCTTCCTTCGTGTCTCCAAAGCTTTCCCCCCACCCATCCCCCATCTCCGCCAGTGAAGGGGCTTCCTAGTGTGTGGAAACTTTTCCTCCTCCACAGCTCCCTCTCAGATGTGCAGGTCCTGTCCCTATTCTTTTGTCTCTGTTTTTTTCTTTTTTCTTCTGCCCTACGCAGGTACTTGGGGAGTTTCTTGCCTTTTGGGACGTCTGAGGTCTTCTGCCAGCGTTCAGTAGGTGTTGTTGTTCCACATGTAGATGTATTTTTGATGTACTGTGGGGAGGAAGGTGATCTCCACGTCTTACTCCTCCGCCATCTTGAAGGTCTCTGACAGCCAGTATTAATAGCTACCCATGCAGTGTGCCATTTTCAACGCCTAGCCCAGTTGAGTTTCAGATGACCCCCAGACCAATCTGACAGCTGCCTGTAAGTGCATGAGAGACCCCAAAGGAAAACTGCCCAGATGAGACCCATTAATTCACAGACCTTAAGATACACTAATTTTTATTTTAATTCTACTAAACTTTAAAGTGGTTTGTTACAGAGCAAAAGCAACTGGAATAGTTGGCACAGAAGTCAGCTGTCCTGGCTGCCCACAGATTCGTAACATCAAACCTCAGATGCTCTCTCACCTCTGCCAGGCAAGCCCCTTATCAAGCCTCACCGACTCCCGCGAGTACCACTCACCTTGACAGATCCAGCTCTCCCACTCTTCCTGTTAGTGAAATCTGTCAGGTTTGAAGCTGATGGCTGGGTATGTGGATTTTCAATAGAAATTCTAGGAACTTCGAAGTTTCTTAACATAGAAAAAGAATACTCTACTTCACCATATGGGTATCTCCCTTAGGTAACAAGGGTCAACAGAGGTCATAGAGCCCATGAGCAAGTTGGATATAATGTTGACCTTTCCAGAAGCCACAGAACTAAGTTTAATACTCAACAAAGTAACTATTTTAACCTGGAGGGGCAGTATATTTGCTTTCTCTTTCTACAAGTTTCTGATATTTACATTTTTTACCTTAACATTCTTTTTGCAGACATGTCTTAAGTTGCCTTTAAATCCTTCTGATGCAGGATCTAAATTGCAAACAAATAATATTAAGTCCCTTCCCCTTGGTCCCTGCTGGTCAGGTCCTCCTCCAAAATCTGTGACAGACATTTCACTCTTCATATTTAGAATAGAGTTCCCAAAGCACAGGACTTGTACCAAAGGCAAAACATGAGAAATTTTAATGTAGACCAGAGATTCCTACATTTTTAATTTTAACAGTCATGTATTTATTTTAATATATATTAGAAAAGATAAAAGATATACCACATATATTATCACACAGAACAAGGCTAGGTAAAAAATAACTAGGTTGATTTAAGTAAAAATATTAATTTAAAAATACTTGTGGATATGCCTAAACCATGAAGATGGTAAATAGATCACTGGGAAACACTGATTCGGAATATCTGAAAAACTGTTGGGTTCTAGGTTTCCCTTCTCTTACCAATGGTTTGTTGCTGGATAGTTATACCTTTCTGACTTACTGATTTCCTGCCTTCTTTTTGAGTCAGCAAGCTATTACCTGCCACAGTTGGAACTCACACAACCAACATTTTCCCTATATCTCATTTCAGCAGCAAGCCTAATTCACAATTTTTTCCATTTAATAGGAGCTTACCAAGGCCAGCTCAGCAACAATTTCATGGACTAAAGACCTATTTTCTAGAGATACTCTTGCTTTTCAGAAGTTTCCCAGAGCTAAATAGCACAGGTTTGGATCTCCAGAGCATGCTCAGCCCAAGAGAGCCCTATACCTGAGACAGAGGCATCACTCTCTCTCCTGTCCCCTTGCCTCCTCTGCCGCAGCCTCACCCTCAGATTCTTAAGATGACCGAGTGAGCATATGCACTCACCTCCTGCCTCTATCTCCACCTTTAGTAACCACCACCATTTTCTTTATCTCTGCATCTTCATCTACCCCCTGCCAACTTCACCTTACACATTTTATGTTAGAGTTGGAAATAGTGTATTAACGCTTTCTGCAAAGTTACAATTCATGTGACTCATTTAAATAAATTACCACTGAAAATGATTCTGGAGACATCTTTAAAATGATAGCTTATTATGTTCTTTTATCAATGGGAAAAGGAACTATTCCCATTTTGGGACTTCGAGCACCACTTAGGAACGTGTGCCTCTTCAATCTTAACATCAAATCAACTATCCCCTGTAAGCCAGATCAAGATCCACGGGCACATGCCCTGGTCTTAGATGCCTCACAGACGTCCTCATTTAGGACCTTTGAATTTACCGCCTGCTCTGGAGATACAGTTCTCATCAATTTCCATTTATTAGTAGGTGCTTAAAAAGAGGCACTTTCTGACATGCAATAAAAAGCAAACCTAATGAGCAAATGGCAGTGAACTTGAGGGGCACTTTAGGAGAAGGTCTATCAGTATTCATAACTCTGACATTTCAGTGCAACGAAAATGTGTCAGAAAAGATATTGAGTTAACCAAAGGGAGAATTTTCTGGTAAAACACATAAGAACACCCATTTCAAGTGATCTGCAGTATTAATATATTTTCACCATTACTGACAACTCATTTACCAAGTGTCAGATGAATGGTACTGGAGACAGCCCTGATATTAACTCCCAAATGAGGTTCTATAACAATGAAAGGTACATAAGTATTCCTCCCTAGCATCTTCTCTATAATTAATACCCTTGGCCTTGCTTAGGCAGCTGATGCCACTCAAAAATTAGAAAAATTATCTTTGAAAATAATTCTCATCATGCTATAAATGGCACATTATAGTTTATTTTTCACACAACTCATCTTTCACATGATACAGACAAAAGTTAGGATGTCTTCAGATTCTTAAGGCAACTTAATATTTCAAAGCACCATAGATAACGTCACATTAAGATTTTTTAGTAAATATTGTTTTCCTCAAAACAGTTTTTTAAAGCTAACTCAGCAGAAACAAAGCCCCAAACCTAAATAACAAAGTCAAGGCACAAATTATGCATCTCACATCATGGAGGGAAAAACGTATGATCACATTTGCACTTAATTAATATAATGGTAAGCATGGTCAATAAATGTAACCATTCCCTAAATCATACTGGTATGCTAGTTATATAAAATAATGGGAAATTTTTTTCTTTTTTATCCTCTTTTTTAATAATGAAATTCCAAATCGCTTTCTGTTTAGCCCTTGATTTATAGCATCTATATTTTTATATTTTCTTTAAAGCATGCATATATGAATGTTGCACATTATGAAAGTTAATAATAATATTCACAGAAAATGGAATACAGTGCTTGGAAGCAACATGAATAACGAACCTAATAAGAGCATACTGTGAGTTTTACTGCCCATGTCAGACTCAATTATTAATAGTTTTCTGTAGGATTTCCACAGGTGTTAATGTGGATTATGGAAGGGCAGCATATTTCCAGAACTATTACCTCTTTGGATCTCTGTGTCATTTAAATGAAAATACAGTTCATAAAGGTAATTTGATTAAATACTGGACTTTCTCATGTGAAATCTAGAGAAAAAAAGGCAAAGGGGAAGAAAGCAAATAATTCTATGGCACTGGCCAGAATTCAAGACCATCTTAAACTCCATATAATGGTGAGACACAAAAGACTCCAAGTTGGCCTGCATTACATTTCTACATTCATTATAAATTTGTTCTGAAAGCTGTGAGGCCACTTTATGCAGAAAATTGCAAAAATAGATATAAGAATTTCACTGGATAATTTCAGGTCAAACTATGTTAGTTTATTTGTTTTCTAGTGTAGGTAGTAAAGACATATTTTATGTTATCATGAATCTTTTACTTTCATCTGTAAGCTGTATTGCTAAATGCTTCACTAAAAACATGCAAGCTCTCAGGGTATACAAGAAAATACTAATCCATTGTTGCTAATATTCTTTGTGATCTTACTACATTAATTTATTCCTTCTTCTATTTGCTCACTTATTTGTCATTCTACCATAATTTATTGAGCACGTAACATGGGCCTGGTTCTCTGCTAAGGCTTGGGTGATTCAGATGTGGTTATTGCCCTTGCAGTTTATAGTCTACGGGGAGGCTGAGTGGTGAGAAGATACTCTTGATACAATGTGGTAAATATCATGTTAGTGCTTACCCAGGGTGCTCAGTCATTGTGTGTATAGAGATGTGAGAGTGAGGTGATAGGGTGAAGGAGGAGTTAGCAGGGAAAGATTTCCTGAGGAGAACACTGGACAGTATTTTCAAGGATGAGCAGGAAATACCATCATTTAATGGGCATTCAGAAGACAAGTACTATCCATCAGAAGGAGACTATGAACAGATATTTAGGGTGGTAGGATGAAAAGCAGAGTAGAGATTGAAGGCAAGGAAGGAACAAATATTGAGTATATTTTGATCTCTACAGGAAAAGATATTGAAGATTCAGTGAAATCTTTTAACTGGAAGTGGTAGAACTGAGGTTTCAGCACATGGGTGAAGTGGTGAGCTTAGTTGTGGATTTATTTTTGAGGCAGCAGTGAGCCATATATTGGGATGCCAAATATCTAGATGAAATTATATGTCTGGGAAACAAGAGATTTTATTCCTATATTTGTTTATTCATTTATATGTCAGGCAAATGAATTATTCTACAGATTACAGCTGTAGACATAGGACACAGCTCAAAATCCCTGCCCTCATGGAGTTTATATTCTAGTGGGAATAGGGTGAGGTAGAGGGAGAGATAACAAGTGAAAATATTAAAATATATAGAATGTGAGTAACATTCAGTGTTAATGAGAAAATAAAGAAGGTAACAGGGATGGTGGCATTACAGTTTTGAGTAGGTATCCAGTAAAGACCTCAATGAGATGACATTTATAAAGGAGTCAGGGGAGTGAGTTATGTGGATATCAAGGGAAGAGTGGATATCAAGGGAAGAAGGAACAGCAAGTGCAAAGGCCCCAAGCCTGGAAGACGCCTGACAAGTTTGAGAGAAAAGAAGATGAGCAGTGAGGCTAGAGCAGAGTGAGGGAGAGATTAGCAAGAGGAAGTGAAGAGCAAGCCAGATTTTATAGGATCTTGTAGGACATTGTAAATGCTCTGGCTTTTACACTGACTGAGAAACCATTATAGAGTTTAGAGCAGCAGCATGATGTGATCCGACTCATATTTTAACAGGATTAGTTTGGCTGTTGTGTAGAGAATAGACTACATGGAACAAGGGCTGGAAGCAGAAAAATCAGTTGGGAGGCCATTGTGATAATCCTGGAGAGAGATGATGGTGGTTAGACAGGGCGGTAGAGGTGGAAAAGGAAAGAAGTAGTGAGCTTCTGGATTTATTCTGAGGAAGACCAACAGTATTTGCTTATGGATTAGATACGGAGTGTGAGGGCAATAGAAGATGTAACGATGACTCCAAGGTTTGGGCATGAGCAAATGGAAAGATAGAGTTGCCATTAACTGAGATGGTGTAGGGAGTGAAGAGATAGAAAACTTGGTTTTGAAAATGTCAAATTGAAACGAGTATCAGACACCCATATGGAGATGTTTAATAGTTGGTATATGAGTCTGGCATTCAGATGAGAGATCCAAACTAGAAATATAAATTGATAGTCACCCATGATATTTATGATGATATTTAAAGCCTTGTTATAGGATGAGATCACCAAGGCTAGTGTAGACGTAAAAGAGACAAAGCCCAGCGTGAGCCCTGGGACACTTGACAGTTGAGACATCTGGGAGGTGAGAAGTAACCTGTGAAGAAGAATGGGAAGAAACAACTAAAGAGGCAGGAGGAAACCCAGGGGAGTATAACATTCAAAAGCAAAGTGAAGAAAGTATTCCAAGAAAGAGGAAGTGATACCTTTGTCAAATGCTGCTGATAGGTCAAGTTGGATGAGGAATGATCATTGACCTGTGGGTTTATCTATGTGAAATCCTTTGGGACTCATTAATATATATGTGATACTAGAAGCCAGTTTGAAAATTAACTAGTTTCAAAGATTGATGGGGTCAGAAATCAGATTACAGATTTAAGGGTGGAAAGGAGGTGAGAAATTAGAGACAGCAAATGATGACTATTCTTTCCAGAAGCTTGATTATAAGAAAAGAAATAGGTGGAAATCCTTGCAATTAATAGGATACCAATGTGGCAAGGAGAAAATATATTTTTTTGTAAAGACAGGTAGGCCAGAATTTATTCCTCTGGGCTAACAAGAGGAAGGAGCTAAGGAACAAGGAAAAGTTGAAGACTTAGAGGAGAATGAGTGTGACAGACAAAGGTTCCTGTGTGATTTCAGAGCTCCTTCAGCTCCTAGCCCCTACATTCATATTTGCCAGTGAATTGTCACCTTAGCAAATTCTTCAGTAGTCTGATGAAGGCAGCCAATTGTCAGGGTACCAAAATCCATGTGATCATCAATAAATGTGATAAAAGGATATATGTAATAGGTATATACACATATGGATAAGTAAGTATGCCAACTGGTGTGTATGTGTGTGTCTATGTATGTATGTATATATGAGTATATATATAAATGAGTATATATTATAAACAGTATATGTTCATATATAAAATATAAAAATATATTTCCTTCCTTCCTTCCTTCCTTCCTTCTTTCCTTCCTTCCTTCCTTCTTTTTTACCAGTATTACTCTTGAAGAAAGAGTATAAGAAATTTCACATTAATTGCTTTCACTAGGAAAGGAATCTGCTAAACATATCATAAAAGAATATTTGGCTGAGCCTGGGACCCAGTAAAATTCTATGGTTCTCTAATGAAAGCTAAACTGAATTGTTTATAATCCAGTTTATATATCTAGTAAAGTAAAATACCAACAAGGATAACACAAACACTTCCAAGACAGATGTCTTCTGAGACAGCAAACATATCTCTGATAATATTGCAGTAAACTCAGAGTTTTATGATAAGAAATAGATTACATTCCTTTATCATATAGAATAAACAATAGCATAAGCTGGGTTTTCTTTATTCAGTGAAAATAATTGAAATATAGAATGCAGTGTGTTTCATCTTTTCCCACATGCAAAGAAAGCCAATCACAAGGGGCTGGTGTGGGTATAATGGAGGTAATTTGAGTTTGGTTTCTGGATATTTTATCTCTTTCAAACACAATTTGTTTACCAAATCTAAAAAGAATAACAGCATAAAAACAAAAAAACCCTTTCACAATCTTAGATGAAAGCTTATCTTTCTTTGGACCATACTTTCCAATGCCCCAAAGTGCTAGCATAAATTGAAAATTAAACAAACTACAGCATTGTCAGAAATAATCACACACTAGGCCAGCCCTCCCACTTCTGTTCCTCTCCTACACAAAGCAGCTACAGTGCTGCACGGAACAGCCCCTTAAATCTTTATTGTATTTTGCCTCTGGGGTTTGCTCATCACTGCAGGTCTAAAAGTGTCTGTTATGGTCAGAAATAACTTTAAAAAAATATTGCACCACTGAGCCAACAAAGAGTTCAAATGACTTCAAAACTGTAAACTTGTAAAATGTAAGGTAGAGTAAGCACTTCAGCATTTGGAATAAACTGACTACTTCACTATGTCATCCTCAGTGCTCCTGTTTTATGAAGACTAGAAATACTAAGTTGAAGCAAGAGAACCTATAAAGCCCCTGGAGGTACTTGAGAGTGGTCTTTCCTTCCTTGCCACGAAGATGAATAGCAAAGTCTGGATTCTGCAGCTGAAAGCTGTTCTTGAAACCTGCTGCTCACTTCACAGAATGCTTTCCACATGCCTGGGTGGAGAATGGCTGGGTGAAAAACATTCTGAACTGAGAATTAGAAACCTGTGTTTCTTAGAAACCTATATTTTTAGATGTAACCACATGCAAGGGGCTTTCTGATATCAGTTAAGACAGTTCATGAGTACCGCTTCTCAGTTTCTTCTTGGCCACTATGAGAATTTTCATGATTTTGTGTTTTCATATTACTGATGTTATTGGGCCATTTGCTTGCTGTTCTGTTTTTAGGCTGATATTTAAAAGATGTAAACTTTGCTTTAAGAATGAGGTTACAGAGAATGGAAGTAGACGGTTTTTTCTACAGGTGAAATTTTTATTAAAATAATTTATACATGTTTCAAAAGCAATACATGACTTCACGTTGTTTAGTCAATCTATTTGGAAGTCATGATCAATCCAAACAAATAAAAATGAATATGATATTGAGAGCTTAGCATAATAAAACAAAGGCCACCTTTCTTACTTTCTTAAAATTAATTTTTTATTAATTACAAGAGAAGTTTTAACATATGCTTTGATGATGTCATCCCCTTAATTTGGCTTTGGTTTAGCTGTCACAAATGGGGCTTATATTTGGATAAGACTGAGAAGTATATGTGTATATGTGTGTGTGTATAAATATATATATATACAGATTTTTAATATATATACATACACACATATGTAGATATAACTGTATATAGTATATATATACATACACATATAAACATTATATATATACGTATGTGTATATTTATGTATATATGTGTGTATAAATACATTCATACAGAGAGGGCAATAGTGAGCATGGGTCTTGGGCAGCATTTCTTGGAACATTTGGCCTTTAGCTCACAAGGCTAAAACTTATTAGAAAGTATAAATTATTTGTCACCAGGGGAAATCTCTGGTAAACCTAGAAGCACATCTCACTTACAGATTTACATGATTAAAATTAAGCTGCCATATAGCTGGCATTTGTGCAGGAAGATATGATTGCACAACATTGGAGATTGTATACAGGAGTTGGCAGGCAACTGTGTTATTATCCAATTCAGAAACTATGAGATCTGTGTCTTCAGAGTTTAATGACAAGGCCATGACACTCTGTTTACATTACCAGATCTCAAAGTATAGCTCATATTACCTTAGGCCAGTTCAATCTAGCACTAGGACTCCTTATGCTCTTTTCCTTCTTTTAGGCCCAAGGCTGTGGCATTTATGCAACAGAAGTTCTATGGAAGTTTTAATGCCATCTTTTGGAAACACATACCTTTTTTTAAATTTAATTTTTACTTTATATTGGAGTATAGTTGATTTACAATATTGTGTTAGTTTCAGGTGTACAGATAAGTGATTCAGTTTACATATACATATATCCATTCATCTTCAGAGTCTTTTCCCCTATAGGTTATTATGGAATATTGAGCAGAGTTCCCTATGCTGTACTAGTAGGTCCTAGTTGATTATCTATTTTATCAACATATATAGTAGTGTGTGTATGTTAATCCCAAGCTCCTAATTTATCTCTCCCTCACCTTTCCCCTTTGGTAACCATAAGTTTGTCTTCTAAGTCTGTGAGTCTGTTTCTGTTTTGTAAATAAGCTCATTTGTATCATTTTTTTTTTAGATTGTGTTGTTTGTGTGTGTATATATATATATATATAAAATACATATATATATTATATATATATATATCTGGATGAGGTGGAAACACAAACTTTTGATTTTTTGCAATCATGTATATATCCAAGGACTTGGAAGAGCCATGTAAGGACATTCAGAAATTTAAAATTGTCAAAAAAAATAGTAACAGTTTTCTTACATTTTCTTCAACATCAATAAAACTTCATTAACTATTGTTTATTCAATGCATACTGTGTTTCAGGCACTGTGTTAGAAAGTTTAGGAAGGATTATCTCATTAAAAAGTACTTTAAATACTCTGTCCAAAGTCACACAGTAAATCTTTGTAAAACCAAGATTCAAATCCACATTTGCGTACTTCCAAAGCACGTTTTAAAGAAACATTTTTTAACTTTGTATTTTGATATAACCTTAGACTTAAAAGTTGCAAAAGAGTATAAAATGTTTTGTATATCCTTTCACCAGCTTCCTCTGAAGTTATTATCTCACATAAACGTAGATTAACTACTGCAGACAGAAAATTAACGTTCACACAATATTATTTATCTATAGACTTCATTCAGATTTTGCCCATTTTCCCACTAATTTCCTTTTTCTTGTTCACAGTCTAATACAGAATCCTACCTTGCATTTGGTGTCACGTATCCTAATCTCCTCTAGTATGCAACAATTCCTCTGTTCTTCTTTGTCTTTTCATACCTTGACACTTAAAGAGTATTGATCATTTTTTGGGTAAAATGTTCTACAATTGGGTTTGTCTGATGTTTTCTCATAGTTAAGGTTATGCATTTTTGACAAGAATACACCAGAAGTGTTGTGTTCTCAGTGCATTATATTAGGGGGTACTTGAAATCAATATTATGTATTACAAAGTAGAAATTTACTTTCCTACATTGTCTGCCTTTTAATTGTGTGACAATATTAATGAACTATAATCCAGCATCACAGATCTCACAAGTGAGAAAGTTTAAACTGTTCAAAACATGCCATGTTACATCACTTAATAGAAATCACATTAGCTTCCAAGTCGTCATGATTAATTCGAAGATTCTTTAAATCCTTAACCCAATTAGCACTGATTCTGTGTGCAGAGAAATGCTAGTAAATATTTAATAATCAGCTTTCTGAGAGAGAAAACGCTCTTATTTGTAGCATTTGCTGATTCTGTGGTGTAAATACTCTCACCATGGCCCATTTCAAGCTACTAGTATTATGTCAGTGAACTCAGAGCTGGGAAGAGATACACACAAAACCAGTTCTCAGGATCTGATGCAAGCAGGCTCCAACACATCACTGGAATAATATATATTTATAGATGGCATTTTCTTGATTCTAGGCTGCAGTTAGTAGAATCAGGGGACAAATACATAAAGACAAGACAAAATTTAAAATATTCAAAAAATAGAATTACCATAAAAGACAAATCTAGTAATTCCTAGAGAGTCATATTTAAGTATTAGGATGAAATAATAATAATAATAACCTGTTGTCTTTTTCTCCCATCTTTATTTTTATTTTTATTTTATCATTTTTTTTTTAGATTCCACATATAAGTGATATCATATGATATTTGTCTCTGTCTGACTTACTTCACTTAATATGATAATCTCTAGGTCCATCTTTGTTGCTGCAAATGGCATTATTTCATTCTTTTTTATGGCTGAGTAATATTCCATTATATTATATATATATATATATATATATATATATACAGTAATATTCCATTGTATATATGTACCACATCTTCTTTATCCATTCTGCTGTTGATGGACATTTAGGTTGCTTCCATGTCTTGGCTATTGTAAGTAATGATGCAATGAACATTGGGGTGCATGTAGCTCTTCAAATTATGGTTTTCTCTGGATATGTGTCCAGGAGTAGGATTGCTGTATCATATGGTAGTTCTATTTTTAGTTTTTTAAGGAACCTTCATACTGTTTTCCATAGTGTCTGTACCAGTCTACATTCCCACCAACAGTATAGGAGGGTTCTTTTTCTCCACCTACTCTCTAGCATTTATTGTCTGTGGACGTTTTGATGATGGCAATTCTGACCAGTGTGAAGTGATACCTCATTACAGTTTTGATTTGTATTTCTCTAAAAATTAGTTATGTTGAGCATCTATATTTTCATGTGCTTTTTGGCCATCTGTTTGTCTTCTTTGAAGAAATGTCTATTTAGGTCTTCTGCTCATTTTTTGATTGTGTTGTTTGTGTGTGTATATATATATATAAAATACATATATATATTATATATATATATAGCTGCATGAGCTGGAAACACAAACTTTTGATTTTTTGCAATCATGTATATATCCAAGGACTTGGAAGAGCCATGTAAGGACATTCAGAAATTTAAAATTGTCAAAAAAAATAGTAACAGTTTTCTTACATTTTCTTCAACATCAGTAAAACTTCATTAACTATTGTTTATTCAATGCATACTGTGTTTCAGGCACTGTGTTAGAAAGTTTAGGAAGGATTATCTCATTAAAAAGTACTTTAAATACTCTGTCCAAAGTCACACAGTAAATCTTTGTAAAACCAAGATTCAAATCCACATTTGCGTACTTCCAAAGCACGTTTTAAAGAAACATTTTTTAACTTTGTATTTTGATATAACCTTAGACTTAAAAGTTGCAAAAGAGTATAAAATGTTTTGTATATCCTTTCACCAGCTTCCTCTGAAGTTATTATCTCACATAAACGTAGATTAACTACTGCAGACAGAAAATTAACGTTCACACAATATTATTTATTAATCTATAGACTTCATTCAGATTTTGCCCATTTTCCCACTAATTTCCTTTTTCTTGTTCACAGTCTAATACAGAATCCTACCTTGCATTTGGTGTCACGTATCCTAATCTCCTCTAGTATGCAACAATTCCTCTGTTCTTCTTTGTCTTTTCATACCTTGACACTTAAAGAGTATTGATCATTTTTTGGGTAAAATGTTCTACAATTGGGTTTGTCTGATGTTTTCTCATAGTTAAGGTTATGCATTTTTGACAAGAATACACCAGAAGTGTTGTGTTCTCAGTGCATTATATTAGGGGGTACTTGAAATCAATATTATGTATTACAAAGTAGAAATTTACTTCCCTACATTGTCTGCCTTTTAATTGTGTGACAATATTAATGAACTATAATCCAGCATCACAGATCTCACAAGTGAGAAAGTTTAAACTGTTCAAAACATGCCATGTTACATCACTTAATAGAAATCACATTAGCTTCCAAGTCGTCATGATTAATTCGAAGATTCTTTAAATCCTTAACCCAATTAGCACTGATTCTGTGTGCAGAGAAATGCTAGTAAATATTTAATAATCAGCTTTCTGAGAGAGAAAACGCTCTTATTTGTAGCATTTGCTGATTCTGTGGTGTAAATACTCTCACCATGGCCCATTTCAAGCTACTAGTATTATGTCAGTGAACTCAGAGCTGGGAAGAGATACACACAAAACCAGTTCTCAGGATCTGATGCAAGCAGGCTCCAACACATCACTGGAATAATATATATTTATAGATGGCATTTTCTTGATTCTAGGCTGCAGTTAGTAGAATCAGGGGACAAATACATAAAGACAAGACAAAATTTAAAATATTCAAAAAATAGAATTACCATAAAAGACAAATCTAGTAATTCCTAGAGAGTCATATTTAAGTATTAGGATGAAATAATAATAATAATAACCTGTTGTCTTTTTCTCCCATCTTTATTTTTATTTTTATTTTCCATTAACTACATATTTATTTTGAATTATGCTTTTACAGTATTTTTCAATATGAAAGCTCCACTTTATTGAATCAGGAAATGTGTCCATATTTTATAATTCTACCACAAAGCTGTTCTGTAATTACTCTTTTTTT
>NC_041224.1:102242938-102245205 GCF_002837175.3 Physeter macrocephalus | reverse complement strand
CTGACTTACTTCACTTAATATGATAATCTCTAGGTCCATCTTTGTTGCTGCAAATGGCATTATTTCATTCTTTTTTATGGCTGAGTAATATTCCATTATATTATATATATATATATATATATATATATACCACATCTTCTTTATCCATTCTGCTGTTGATGGACATTTAGGTTGCTTCCATGTCTTGGCTATTGTAAGTAATGATGCAATGAACATTGGGGTGCATGTAGCTCTTCAAATTATGGTTTTCTCTGGATATGTGTCCAGGAGTAGGATTGCTGTATCATATGGTAGTTCTATTTTTAGTTTTTTAAGGAACCTTCATACTGTTTTCCATAGTGTCTGTACCAGTCTACATTCCCACCAACAGTATAGGAGGGTTCTTTTTCTCCACCTACTCTCTAGCATTTATTGTCTGTGGACGTTTTGATGATGGCAATTCTGACCAGTGTGAAGTGATACCTCATTACAGTTTTGATTTGTATTTCTCTAAAAATTAGTTATGTTGAGCATCTATATTTTCATGTGCTTTTTGGCCATCTGTATGTCTTCTTTGAAGAAATGTCTATTTAGGTCTTCTGCTCATTTTTTGATTGTGTTGTTTGTGTGTGTATATATATATATAAAATACATATATATATTATATATATATATAGCTGCATGAGCTGGAAACACAAACTTTTGATTTTTTGCAATCATGTATATATCCAAGGACTTGGAAGAGCCATGTAAGGACATTCAGAAATTTAAAATTGTCAAAAAAAATAGTAACAGTTTTCTTACATTTTCTTCAACATCAATAAAACTTCATTAACTATTGTTTATTCAATGCATACTGTGTTTCAGGCACTGTGTTAGAAAGTTTAGGAAGGATTATCTCATTAAAAAGTACTTTAAATACTCTGTCCAAAGTCACACAGTAAATCTTTGTAAAACCAAGATTCAAATCCACATTTGCGTACTTCCAAAGCACGTTTTAAAGAAACATTTTTTAACTTTGTATTTTGATATAACCTTAGACTTAAAAGTTGCAAAAGAGTATAAAATGTTTTGTATATCCTTTCACCAGCTTCCTCTGAAGTTATTATCTCACATAAACGTAGATTAACTACTGCAGACAGAAAATTAACGTTCACACAATATTATTTATTAATCTATAGACTTCATTCAGATTTTGCCCATTTTCCCACTAATTTCCTTTTTCTTGTTCACAGTCTAATACAGAATCCTACCTTGCATTTGGTGTCACGTATCCTAATCTCCTCTAGTATGCAACAATTCCTCTGTTCTTCTTTGTCTTTTCATACCTTGACACTTAAAGAGTATTGATCATTTTTTGGGTAAAATGTTCTACAATTGGGTTTGTCTGATGTTTTCTCATAGTTAAGGTTATGCATTTTTGACAAGAATACACCAGAAGTGTTGTGTTCTCAGTGCATTATATTAGGGGGTACTTGAAATCAATATTATGTATTACAAAGTAGAAATTTACTTCCCTACATTGTCTGCCTTTTAATTGTGTGACAATATTAATGAACTATAATCCAGCATCACAGATCTCACAAGTGAGAAAGTTTAAACTGTTCAAAACATGCCATGTTACATCACTTAATAGAAATCACATTAGCTTCCAAGTCGTCATGATTAATTCGAAGATTCTTTAAATCCTTAACCCAATTAGCACTGATTCTGTGTGCAGAGAAATGCTAGTAAATATTTAATAATCAGCTTTCTGAGAGAGAAAACGCTCTTATTTGTAGCATTTGCTGATTCTGTGGTGTAAATACTCTCACCATGGCCCATTTCAAGCTACTAGTATTATGTCAGTGAACTCAGAGCTGGGAAGAGATACACACAAAACCAGTTCTCAGGATCTGATGCAAGCAGGCTCCAACACATCACTGGAATAATATATATTTATAGATGGCATTTTCTTGATTCTAGGCTGCAGTTAGTAGAATCAGGGGACAAATACATAAAGACAAGACAAAATTTAAAATATTCAAAAAATAGAATTACCATAAAAGACAAATCTAGTAATTCCTAGAGAGTCATATTTAAGTATTAGGATGAAATAATAATAATAATAACCTGTTGTCTTTTTCTCCCATCTTTATTTTTATTTTTATTTTCCATTAACTACATATTTATTTTGAATTATGCTTTTACAGTATTTTTCAATATGAAAGCTCCACTTTATTGAATCAGGAAATGTGTCCATATTTTATAATTCTACCACAAAGCTGTTCTGTAATTACTCTTTTTTT
>NC_041224.1:102239759-102239990 GCF_002837175.3 Physeter macrocephalus | reverse complement strand
AAAAAAAAAGTCTCTTGTCTCTTCGGTAGCTCCGCGCCCGTTTCTGGAGCTCCTTTAAGCGGCGCGCTTAAACCCCTCTCCTCGCGCACCAGGAAGCAAAGAGGGAAGAAAAGGTCTCTTGTCTCTTCGGCAGCTCCAGACTTCAACCAGACTCCCTCCCGGCTAGCCATGGTGCACTAACGCCTTCAGGCTGTTTTCACTCTGCCAACTCCAGACCTTTCCCTGGGATCC
>NC_041224.1:102237402-102239290 GCF_002837175.3 Physeter macrocephalus | reverse complement strand
CTCTCTGCTAATGGTTGGGGCTGTAGACCTGTCTTGCTCTTTGTTGGGGATAGGGTGTCCAGCACTGTTCGTTGCTGGTCCTTGAGTGAAGCTGGGTCTTGGTGTTGAGATGGAGATCTCTGGGAGATTTTCACCGTTTGATATTGCGTGGAACTGGGAGGTCTCTTGTGGACCAGTGTCCTGAGGTTGGTTCTCCCACCTCAGAGACAGAGCCCTGATGCCTGGCTGGATCGCCAAGAGCCTTTAATCCACACAGCTTTTGTGAGGTCTGAGGTCTTCTGCCAGCGTTCGGTGGGTGTTCTATAGGAGAAGTTCCACGTGTAGATGTATTTCTGATGTATCTGTGAGGAGGAAGGTGATCTCCGCGTCTTACTCTTCCGCCATCTTCGATTCCATCCGTGTAATTTTTTTTCTCCCATCTTTAAATGGTAAAGTTATTTGATTCAAAGTATTAAAGGATGTCATTTTAATTCGCCCAATTTCTAGGTGTTATTAAAAGTAACTTCAAAAACAGGATGAGATACTGCTTGCACAAGAGTCACAAAAACTACCTCAATTAATTTTGGTGGCACAAAATTTCCTTAACTCCTCATTCACTAGGACACCATTAGATTGGAAATCAGTTTAATAATACACTCTGGCCTTCCTTACTGCTTATTTTACTAATGATGTCACAGCTAATCTTATAGAGGCTATTGGCAGGAGACTCATGAATGCCAATTTTAAATGAAAACTATTTTTTAAACATATTCCACAGTACAAGTTTGGCTTAAAACACTTTTTAAAAATTTAAATTTTTGCATGCTACTCTAAAAGAAGAAACACACATTCCCACATTGGAAGACTGCTTTCAGGTATTGGATTTACTAATCAAATATTACGTGTATTTCAAAACAACTGACAGGTAACATTAACATCCCATACTTTTTCTACACAGATCCCAATATCCATTTAAAGGAATCAATTCCACATAAGAGTATTTTTTTTCAAATATGTCATTATCTCTATGTTGATTTAAAAGTTATAATATTTTATGCACATTGTGAAGAGCAGAATGGCCTCCCAAAGATGTCCACATCGTTATCTCCAAAACCTACATGGAAGAAAGGACTTTGTGAATGTAATTAAGTTAAGGACCTTGAGATGGGGAGCTTATCCTGGATTATCTGCATGGACACATTATAATCACAAGGGTCCTTATAAATGGGAGGCAGGAGGGTTAGAGTCAGAGAAGGAGATGTAACAATGGAAGCAGAGGTCAGAGTAATGTGGCCACAAACCAAGGAATGCAGGCAGTCTCGAGAAGCTAGACAAAGCAAGGAATGAATTCTCTGATAGAGCCTCCAGAGGAACTCAGCTCTTTTGACACCTTGATTTTTAGCCCCATAAGACCCATTTTAGACTTTTGACCTCCTGCATTGTAGGATAATAAATTTATGCTACTTTAAGTCACTACATTGCTGGTAGTTTAATAAGCATCAGTAGGGAACTAACACACACATAAAACACACTTTTATTGAGGTTAGCTTCATTCCTCTATTTTATGATTTATTTTAGCCTCTATCTTCCTCATCTTTCTTACCTTCCTCACTCAATATGTATGACATTTGGGGAAAAATGTATATTATATTTATAGGCCTGGTTTTCAAGTGAAACTGAAGATTACTGCATATATCTAAAGTAAATATTCCATCTGAAAGCATAGTTAAGTGAATTTTCAAAATATTTGCAACCATCATTTTAATGAGAAAGAAGCCCTTACTTAGAAATAGTACACTCACATACTTAAAAGCTTTTTTTGTGTGTCAAAATGTGCAAGCATTTAAAAATGTTTCTTGGGGCTTCCCTGGTGGCGCAGTGGTTGAGAGTCCGCCTGCCGATGCAGGGG
>NC_041224.1:102134423-102237380 GCF_002837175.3 Physeter macrocephalus | reverse complement strand
CCTGGTCGGGGAGGATCCCACATGCCGCGGAGCGGCTGGGCCCGTGAGCCATGGCCACTGGGCCTGAGCGTCCGGAGCCTGTGCTCCGCAACGGGAGAGGCCACAGCAGTGAGAGGCCCGCGTACCGCAAAAAAAAAAAAAATGTTTCTGCTCTGAACAACAACAACAGCAGCAACTTATTACTTTGTGGTTTATTTGTATTGACACAAATGCCAGATAGGAAAAAAAAAAAAGCTTTGGTGTTGGAAATCTCTTAGCTGAAATTATCTCTATGAAACAATAGAAATTAATGGAAGAAATTAAAACCCTAAAGTCCTATAAGACTTTGAAGTGCTCTTTGAATTAATGTTAGTTTAAATTCTCTCATGATATTAAATGTATTTTTTCCAGGTTTGAATTCTTGGAAATAGAAACCAGAAAACACAATTAATCAGAATGCTTCTTTCCTTCATCACAAATAGAGTATGATGGAATAAGTTTTTAAAACCTTATTCTGTTTAAAGAATTAAAGCTTAATTTTCACTTTAGGTAGTACATATCTGATCTAATATTTAAGTAACTATGTAAAATAGAAAGAACCATGAGCTAGGAATCAGACCAGGTTCAAGTCCCAGATTAGTACCTGACCTTGGAAAATCATTTAATTGTCCCCAATACCATACCATTTCTAGTATTACTTGCCCTAGCTACCTTGCAGGAAGTAAGTGAGATACAATGTAGACTGTAAATTACTATTCAGAAGAAATTTATAACTCAAGAAGGATTCTGAAATATCCCATAGAATTGTAATACCTGGAAGTAAAATATCCCTAAAAGGGATGATTTCATTTTCTCATTTGGAATCATATAAGTACGTCTGTGTGTGTGTGTGTGTGTGTGTGTGTGTGTGTGTGTGTGTGTGTGTGTGTGTTTGTGTGTGTGTCCCAGGCTGCTCATCACTGGCTAACAAATTTTAGAAGAACACAGATTTTCACAATAACTATAGATATTAAATTTTACATAATTAATTTAAGCCTATTTTTCAGAATTAAGAAGTAATAGAGATTTACTTATTTGATTATTTGATTGTAGATATCTAGAAATAAAAAATAAACAAAACTGTTGTAAGCCTCTAAAGACGTTGTTATGCTTAGAGTTAAAGTTCAGGTTGATCTTTTTAATATTGCAACAAGCTCACACACCATTAATCACTTAGAAGTGGCCCCAGGTCACGGTAAATTGATGGCCTAATAATCAGACAAGATGTTTGCTATTTCCAAATTATTGTCAGTGACTAGAATGAGGAGGTGACAATTCAATAACTAATGCTTATTAACTGGACTTTTTATTTTTTTAATGCTAATCAAGAACATAAGAAGTAGGAACGTAAACTGGAAGCATAATACATACAATTACAGACACATGCACAAAGACAGGAACAATCATGGTAAAAGATGTGTTTATTAAAAACAACTCACAACTATTATTATGTATGAGTTGTTCTGTAGTTGGATATATTGTTTCTGCTTGTCTCAACGGTGTGTATACAACCCCAAAATGGACTCAAAATCTTTTTTATTCTGATGTGGGCAAGAAAATAGCAGTGATGGGAGTGTATAGAAAGCATGAAGAGGATGCATGGGGATTGAGCAAAATGGAATGCTAGAGGGGCATGCACATGTGGAAATAGAAAGGAAAATAAAACAGTTAAAAGTGAACGGAAAATGGGAGGAAAAAGGCAAGAGTTTGAGAGGAAACACAATGGGAATATAGTCAATGCAAACAATTTTGGTAATAAAGGAGGGCTTGAGACCAAGGACATAATCAGATATAGAGCATATCTGGTAGTGTTGTGCTTTGTCTCCAACCAACAAACCATGATATAGAATGAATTGGAGAAAATTACAGTGTAGTATTCAGCATGAAGAATGGTCTGCATTCTTAGGAGCCTGGTCTCTTGGTATTAGAGTGCTATAGGAAAAGCTGGGAAAATACTGGAAGACACAATAAAATGAAAAACAAACATTAGCATTGGCCCAGAAACCATGTGATAAACAAAATTAAAGGAAGAATTCTCATTAGAGAGTCCAAGGGTCCTGGGTAGGCCTGGATAAGCATGGGACAAGGAAGAGGGAGGCAAAAGGAAATTGCAAGACAGAGAAATAGAGACAATAAGCTACATTTTGATGTTCTTAACTTCTATTAGGATAGTGAGGTAAAATGGAACTTGTGCACTTACAAAAAACAAATGATATAGATTCAAATTCCAATTTTGGTTTTGGAGAGATGGGCATGGCTAGTTGAGAAAAACACTGACTCTGGAGTAAAAAAACCTATGTTCACATCTCAGCCCAGTCATGAACTAGCAAAGTAAGATCTTTTATAACACTGTTGTTATAAGTCTAAGATTTAATTGGTTTCTTGATCTTTAAAATGAGGATATTAACAGTCCCAACCTCTAACTTCTGTGAGAATTAGAAGAGAAAGCCCATGAAAAAGTCATAGTATTTATGTTGATGGTAATGTTAGCTAAACCACTATTAATATTAAATATAGAACCTCAAGAAAAGCCCTGAAACTCTGTCCATCTTGGATGCCTAATACGTGAAATGAAAGTGATGATAACACATCCATGCTCTGGAGGGAGGCCTAAAAGAGCTCATTTATGACATACTGTAGGCTCAAAGTAAGAAGTAGCTATTATTATTTTCAAATGCACTGGTTCCAAAATAACCCATTCCAGTTTGTTCAGATAACAAAAATATATTTAGAATGCCTGATTTATTTTTTAGGTTATATGCTTGATGCATTTTATATCAAGAAGAAGGGATCCCACACAGATTGATAGTGATATTTATACTTTTCTTAGGAAAAGCTCTGAAAATAAATAGCTTCTGAAAGTCATTAGACCACCAAAATTCTGTTTGTCTGTCAAATTAGCTTTAATCCTTCTTTCAATTTTCAAAATTCCATCCACCTCTTTTTACCATTATCATGTCCTCTGCTAGTGAAAAAGACATAAGTAGTTGCCTCTGGGAAATAGTTCTGGATATACCAAGAGTTTTAAGATTTGTTCTCTGAAAGAGTAGATGGAAAAGACAAATCAACTTTATTTTAAAAACACAGCCTGATTTCCATTTACCCTTGTTTCCTTCATATTGCCATCCTTTTTTCATATGCTATACAGCTAGCACCATACTGAGTGCATAGAAGCCATGAAATAAGTAGTTGTTCATTCGGGTGTTTAGAAACATAAGACTGAGTTTTCCTCACAACATTTTCTATTTAATTGTATTCAAACACCCACATCAGCCATGTTTTTCAAAGAGATTTAGAGTAGGTGCTTAACTAGCAGCTACATTATTATAATTGATTTCCAAATTTTAAAAAATGCACACACAAATTTAAATGGTTATAATTAGAACAAAATACAACCCAGTCTTCTTTATTGGGGATCCATATTGCTGTCATTATAAATGTCACTTTTCAGCACCATGTCTCTTACCAAACAGAACTCAATTTGAAGTGCCAGTTTTTGTGAAAAACTTTATCCATTTGTCCAAATGGTATTTGGACAAGAGAAGAAGTTTTTCTCTTTGGGTTCATTTTCAGGTTGTTAGCCTAACCTAAAATAGAGCTTCTTTAAAAGTCTGCCCAAATGTTTACTTAAAACAGAGAAGGGACAGCTGAGTGTTGAGTGGTAGTGTTACATTGAGTGAAGACACGACTGTAAATAACTCCGCAGTTTGGAAATGAATGATGCTTTTGACAGAGACGATTATGTCGTATTGACAACATTGATGTCAAACGTGGAGTGAAAATACGAGATTGACTATCAGCAGTTTCCACCAGTGATCACTTGAAATAGCTTCTCTGAGATAAAGGAACAGTAACAAATGCATTCCTTTTTACTTACACCCTTTTCCTTCCCTCAGAGCTAGCTTAGTCCGGTTCCATTTTGGGGGAAAAGGATCTAGTGTTCACACTTCATCAAAGGAGGATCAAATACTCTTAGCTGTTTCTTTTTAAGTTAATCATTTCCAGGACGTCATTAGTCACTTTCCCCCCTAAACAAGGGAAGCCAAAATACCCAAGAAAAGAAGTCAATCGCTGAACTTCTATAGAAATAATTACAATTTCCAAGTTAGACCTGACATATCTGAAATAAGGTCTTTGTAATGAAAACCTCACATGGGGCTCTTAGCAGCCTTCAAAGTCATTGTTCACATAACTGCTAAATACTGGCTTACATTTCTGGGGTGGAGAATATTCTGTGTGGTAAGTTTTCCAGCTTGAAAAATGTCACATATTGGAGAGTCTTGATGAGGAAATAATTTCTTCCATATCTATCTCTCCATTCCATTCATTTGTTGTATTATTGAAGCTCTTTGACAGGTATTTTTATTGAATGGAAATTTACTCTTTTTAATATGCACTAAAAGTTCTTGCATTCTTTAACATTCACATTTAAGCATGTAACATCATTTTAATATTTATTAAATTTAGGATACAGCATAAGAGTTGGCTGACCATATTTACATTCTGGAGTTAAAGTACTGTGCATAAGATATGTGAGTCACTAAATCTGGATTTGGTCAGAAGAATTTGGAGAAGAATTTGTTAGGGCATAGAATGTCTGTATGGAAAATGGCCTCTCAGAACACTCTCAGAAGTTACAATGGGATATTTATATTGGCATAGAGCAGTGTTTCTTATGCCCTTGAGTTAATCCTGCCATTGTAGCCTTTCACGTTGCCATACGGCAGTGATGCTGGTCATCTATAGAAATCACATTTCTTACAATATGACCTTTCTGTTTGGGGTGGGGAGATGGGTTGGTGACTCTTTTGTTTTGGAAAGACAAACGGGGTGAGCTTTCTGTAAAGGATATGTGATTTTTCACATGGCAAATAAAGTATCCAGTATATGATGCTAGAGCCAAACTGTTTAAAGCAAGTACCCCTCCGTGAAATATGTGTCAGTTTTTGAAGGCTCAAAACTTAGTGAGAGATTTATGAATTCATCGGCAGAATCACTTACATAGAGATATTTTCTTCATAAAGTGAAAAATAAAAGCCATCAAAGGGGAGAAAACTAACCAAGAACACATTTTAATTAAAGAAAATAAAGTAATTCATTAACTATACGACAATAGTTGATACCTTATTTCACGGAAAAAATACTTTGAAATGTCATTTAATAATTCACCTTTCAACTGGGTTCTACAAATCTGAATGTGTATTTTTTCACCACAACATCTTAATTTCTCCCTCATATGAGACCGATGGGTAGAAGATAGTTCTTAGTATAAAAGATTACCTAAAGGTCATCTTCTTATAGGCCTAGTATATTTATTTTCATTTCTAAAGAAGTACAAATTATGTATTATTACGATTTTGTATCAGTCACTATAAAATAAATATTTTTATAATAGGCCTGTCTCATTATGCAGAAATTTGGGAGACAATTCATTACGGTGGACATTCTGACTTTATCTCTGGTCCCTGTGTCTCAGCTCCTTTCCTGCAAGATGATAGAACTGAACTAGCTCATATCCAGGGACTTCTGGCTCTAAGACTTCATCAATCTATAATCCTTAATCAGAGAACTAATTTGGTATGTATTCTCATATGAATGCTTTTTTGTTTTAATCTGAATTTTTCATTAAGTATGTTTTTTTTTAATTTATTGTTTTGAGAGAGCTAATAAAGTAATAAAGCTCCCCTACTGATCAAAGCATTTTAAACTATTGCCTGTGTGGAGCTTATCTCCATTGTGCTTAAATGATTTTGTTCATTTTCACAAAGTACTAGAAAATTTTATGTGCACCTCGTATGTTGGTGTTTTCTTTCAACATCTTCATTGCATTCTAGTAGGTCAGAGTAAGAAGAGGTTTTGTATTTTTTCTGATTTAGAAAATGGATGTATTAAAAGGCCTCGATTGGTATTTCTCTCTCCTCTGTCCTCCATTCTTTTAACAATGTTAGAGAACACCCACAGTGGGGTCCAGGGCTGTGCTGGAATATACATTACTAAGTGGAGGATGTGTTTTCTTGCCTTCATGCTCACTATATAATGGGGAAAGTATGTACTAGCAAATGAATGTACAAATAAATTTATAATTACATTAAAAACGAAAGTGAGAGGATAAAAAAAAGGAAACGTCCTAGTGGAAATATTTATATGACAAAGTTGAAAAAAGGTTGTTTTAGAAGGTGGCCTTAAATGGATTCTTGATGAAAGAGTAGGAGTTGCCCAGGTGGAGGCTCCAAGAGAGTATACTGTACACAGAGGGAACAGCATGTGCGAGGAACCTGAAGCAGAAAATAGTTGGTGCTTGCAAGTTGGCTAGTGTGTAATAACATGAGATGAGTTTGGAGTAAGTCTAATTACAGGAATTTGTGTTTAAGAGTGGGGTGATCATATGATTTATTGTCCAAAATGGGGCCCTTTGGATAATGAAAGTGAACACTGCTAATAGTTAAGCTGGCACAAACCAGGACTTGTCCCAAAAAAACTCATACAAATTGTTATCTACTTAAAGATAATATGAAGACAAATCCTTTAGGCAGTGGAATAGTAAAATTTGATTTATGCCTTTGAAAGATCATTCTGTCTACTCTGTGCAGAGTTGATTGGTGGAAAGCAAAAAGGGAAACAGGCTCTTGCAGTAGTCTAGACGAGGAATGAGATAATAAAAATTGGACAAATTTGAGACATAATTTGGCAGTAGGATTAACAGAACTTGGTGATGGATTGGATGCAGGTAGGGAGAAGAAGTGGGGGTGTCAAATGACTTCCAGGTTTGCATTTGTATAACTGAGCAAATGGAAGTGCCACTTATTAAGATGTGGAAAATTAAAGAAGAGGCAGATTTGGGCCAGAAGTGGGGAAAGATCAAGAGACTTCTAAATATGAGATGCCTGGTGAACCTCCAAATGGAGATATCATGTAGAAAGCTGTACTTGGAATAGCAATCTACATTGTAGATAAAAATCTAGGGATTATAAACATTTTTATGCTATTGATAGCATAAGAATGTCTGAGATTACTAGGAAGGGATATTGAAGAGAAGATGGCCCAGGACTGAGCTCTGAGGAACACAAAAATTAAATGATAGGTAAAGAAGGAAGAAACAGCAAAGTCTTTTAGACAATTAAGGGGAAGCATTCTATACACTTCTCAGGAGGCCTGAGAGGAATTAATCTCTTTGCCCCTCTTTCCTACCATGTTGCCCTTGATAACACATTTCTATTGTTTTAGCCTCTTTGCCTATCTTACTCTACAAAGTCTAGGAACACCTGTGCCCTTGGATCACCTCTCAAATCAGCTGCTTGCCCACAAATCCTCATCTCAGGCTCTGCTTTGCATCCACGAAGGAAGGACCAAAGGAACAGAAACATGACCAGGAGCATGTGCTATTGCAGAAGCAAAGAGGCTTTTTCAGGAAGGGAAGAGTGGGAAAAGGTTTTGAATGTAACTAAGAGGCTGAGTAATACAAGAACTGGTTTGATGATATAAATCATTGGTGATCCAAGAAAGAGCTGGAATGGTGGGAATATAAGCAAGATTGCCTTGGGAAGTAATAGCGTTGAGCTGGGGTTAAATTTTTTAAAACGTTACATGAAACACTGAAAAAGAATTTTGAAAGAAGAGTTACTTCCTTCTGTGTAATAACAGGGAAGAAGGAGATGACTAGATGACTGCAGATGCAGATTTAGTCATGAGAAGATTATGTAGTATTTATTATGTCGTTTCTATATTCTCAGTGAACCATAAGGTTGGGTTATCTGCTGCGAACAAAAGAGGGTGGGACAATTGAAGGGGCATGGAGAAGGTGTTGAATAGTCACTGTGGTGATGAGTGGGCGATCACTCTAGTCTCTGTTGAATGACTATTTGAGCCTGGTGACCATGAATGAACCATGATTCCAGTCTTCTCTATTGTAAGATTTTTGTTCAGCAGTGCTTAGTTATGTGGATGCTACTCAGAGAAAATGCATTGTTGGATTCGTCACTGGGGTTTGCAAAGTAGATGTGATGGAAGGAGAAAGCTCAGAGTATTGAGGACATTTGCAAAATAGTCATTATAAAGAAGGGCTCTGGAACAAGAGCAACTGAAGGAGGGAAGTGAATTCCTGAGGGGGTTGGTAGATAGAAATGAAGCAGTAAGGATAAAGTATTGGAGTTCTCTGTGAGGTCAGTGTCACAGTGGGAATGCTCCAGAAAATACAAGGTATGATAAGAGAAGAGGATCTTTAAAAAAATGATTTTGCTTGTGGTATAGTTGTTGATGATGAACTCTGTTAGGTATTACATTTCTCTAAACTCCTACAAATTCTGTTCTATGTTCTGATAGGGCTATGCAAGGATAATATACATTTTATTTTGTCTTAGAAAAAATTGCCTTTACTTTTTCCTTACTTGTGAAAGGCATTCCTTTGAACTGGGCTTGAATGATCACATTACCTATTTCTGGAAAGCATCATGAATCTGATGGGTTTTTCTAAGATTCTAGGAGCCATACCTGTCTCCTTCTGCATTACCCTGGGACTTCAGGGACAGGCCAAGTTGAGGAGATTCTGATACTGAAAACAAATCACATTACTTCCTCCCAGGAATTTATAATGTCCATATTCAGCAATATGCCAACTGTCACCTTATATTCTTTATATGCCAAACTACTGAAAGCTATGTAACACTGTCATGTTGTTGTTGTTTTCTTCTGGGCCTTTGTATACGCCTTTGCCTGAAATGGCTTCCTTCTATTATCTCATATTCTTCCTTCAAAAACTGTTCAAACATTATCTTCTGTGTGATATCCAACTTGACCATTCCTGACCTTCCACTTAGTTAGTTCATCCAATCTCTGTGCCCAAATGTAATTTTATACATTAATTATTTTTTGTCATATGCTGTTATAATAATTTATTTACATGACTGTCTCTTGACCGGACTGTGAGTTTTTGAAGGCAGAGAACATGTTTATTCATCTCTGTATTCTTAATGCCTAGCCCAATTCCTGGCATATTTTAGGTGTTAAGCAAATATTTGTTTTAAAAGAATTAAGAAATGAACTGATAAATTCCATTCACCTTTTTATAAAGCATGCAGCCATCACTAGCAACCATCACAATATTAAATAGCATACACAATTATAAGTTGTTTACTGAATCTTACATTGTTGACTGTCAGAAGAAAAGTGTCACCAAACATTTTCATAATGAAGCAGATCTATAATCTGGCATTTTATAATTCCTGTGCTGTTGTGGACTGAGTGTGGTTTTAGGAGGTGGAGAGAAAGGGGAGATGCTGTAGTACTTCCCTATTTATGAGAGGACTGAGGAGCAGAGATTAAAATGCAGAATGGCAGTCAGATTAATAGGGCTGATGAGATCCTAAAAACAACCCTCAAGCCACAGGAGAGCCCAGGGGCAGCAATCTTGGGAGGACTTCAGGCCACTGAGGGGAAGAAAAAGCTAACCTTCCCACCACTAAAATAACAAGAGATAAAATGAAACCTACTTATCAGATTTTAGAATTTTATCTGGACATAGAAAACCTTCAAATTATTTATTTATACATAGTGATATCAAGCTCTATCTACTTCCACTCCAAAGGGAACTCTTAAATAATCAAATAAAATGTTGAGGTTTCCTGCTGGAGTTATTCAAAGATGAAGAAGAAGAAGAAAAAAAAGACACGCAGGGTTTTGAGATGCTCTTTTTCTAATAACATGTTTAAATGAAATATTAAGAGTTATTAGTTGTTTTATTTTAATAGAGAAAATGTTCACTTTTTACTAAGTGCATTTCTATGTATCAAATCTACATATTTTTAGTTTTACATAAGCATAAGTACAAATACTTCCTTTAATCTTTATGTTACAGAAGAGTAGACATTTGCTAAATGAGAAAATCCTTCAAATAGGTCAATTTTTACTCAAAGTTAGGGTTTAAATGTTTCTATATTCTAATTTACAATAAAAACTCATTTTAAATTATTTTAACCACTTATGTTAGCATACATTATTAAAAGCATGTTGAATAACATGCTTTTAATAATGCCAATTTTACAGTCACACCAGCTTTATTTTGGCTTTAAAAATATAGTACCTTTTTAACATAGTAGCTTAAATTATTAAATCTGTTAACAGTTTCAGGAGAATGATGGAGTAAATTATGGATATTTTTCCACATAGGGGAAACTGAGGGAGAGAACTTTTCAGAGACCATTGCCAAAACTTGGGAAGTAAATAACTAGTTTGGGTTTACAAAACACAAAGGCGAACTAATGACACAAATTGATTTGGATGCCCCAGTGCCCAAACCGATAGATTTTTATTTACATGTTTGTCTTTGTTTCTCCAGCTTTAAGAGATTCTAGGTTTGCAGGTGACGGAGAGGGGCCAGCTGGGTAGCTTCAGAATATCTGAGAATAACTTTAGATTTAAACAAGAAGCTGGGAGGAAAAAATAAAAAATAAAGACAAAAGGAAGTGGGAAGTTAGGATGATAGGAAGGAAGAAAAAAAAGAAGGAAGAATGCAATGGAAAGCGCTATACATGGTTGGTATTCTAGGGTTCCAATGATCACCTCCAAACCCCAGCAAGCCTCTGCTTAAATGGCCCCATTTTAGACAAAAGGCAAATACAAAGTCTTCTGATGACAATTAAATAAACAGGTTCATAATCTGCTTTATCTGGAGTGTCAAAGAATAATGAAAATAATGACAATGTCTGCCTGACAGAGGCCAGGAGTTAAAAGTCACGTGACATGGGAGTTGACATGAACAATAGCCAGATATTCTAGTCTGAGAAGCAGAAAGTAAACCTCAGATTTGGGCCCTTGCATTTGGAAGAGAAGGAAAAGTAAAAACAAAACCAAGTGCCTTGAATTGTTTCTCCCTAAGCAGAATAGAAGTCAACTTCCTAAATTTCAAGTTGTTGCTTACAGATCGATTTCCCACATTTATTGGGAAATTGCTGTCTTTTTTTGATTGCCATGCATTAGATCATATTGTTTTCATCTTTCTTCATGGATATTTTCTACCAATCACCAGGGCACTTGCCTGTATTCATTGAATAATTGAGCCCTCCCCTAGATATTTTCTCATATGGATTATATTCATCATTTTGGAAGATTTCCACATTCATGTGGATGACACATTCAGCACCCTTCCTTAACTTCTTCTACTGAAATGATCTTGGTCTTTCCTCCCCTTCAGTCACCCAGTTCATGGCTAGACCTGGTATTCAAACAGTATACCCTGGCTGTTGAAATAGTAAAATATGTGTGTACTGGATGTTAAACACTGTCAACCCAGATGCTCCCTCCCCCCCTGCCATGTCCCTCCACTCCGATGGGACCTCTCCAGAATTCTCCACAGTCCAGCAACTAAAGGGAAGATCCCTGATTCTGAGGAACAGCAAGACGCTGCTCCAGCTTCAGGGGCAGCCTGACCTGTCATGAAATGGTTTGAATGTCAGCCCTGTCCACGGCCATACACACAATTATATCAATATCTGAGACTATTTCACCTCTGAAATGATATGCCCCTAAATTTATACTCTAATCCCTCAATTCTGTCTTTCCATTTTTCTTATTCGTTTGCTCTTCTTGGCCTGTTCTTCCACCTCACTGAGCCCCCCAGTACTCTGAGTGCTCCTTTTGCTCTCAGACTAACAGCTTTTCTCCACCTTCACTTGCTTCTCTATTAAACTTGGTCTGGGACTTTAACTTCATTCTCTCCAACACCCTCGTTTTATTGCCTTGTCCTTCTATCACATCTGCTCTGTAAGATGTAAATTAAATTAAGCTCACAATCCATCTACTTTGATCTTAAACCACCCACACTTTGAAGAGAGCTAGAGAAAACCAAATAAGCTCACAGACCATTATGTGCCTCTGTGCTGCCTGGTGGCTTTTACAGTCCTCGGTCAGCTTCCTTGTCCCTTGTTATTTATTCCAAATTCTTAGCTCTCTCTTCTAGTTCCTAGTCTGCTTCCCAGTATAGCCCCTTCACTTTCACCAGCGATTTTCCTCCAGTTTTAGAGAGAAACTTGATATTCTCTGGTAGTACACTCATCTTTACATACTGCTACCTCAGCTTCTAGAATGTTGACCATTCATTTAGGTCCTTCCTTTCAGAGCCAAGGGAAGATGTTTCCCTTTATTGTCCAAGGCTAGGACCCACTTTCTTTTTCTTTTTTTTCTTTTTTTCTATTTCATCCTTTTCCATCACCTCTTAGACTCTCCTCCATCAATGATTCTTTCTTTCTCTGCACTGGGTCACTTCTCTAAGCTTGAAAATGTGCTCATGTCCCTTCCATATTAAAAAAGAAAACCCAACCCTTTTCTACCTAATGACTCTCCTCGCTATCACATTGTTTCTCCATTTACACAATCAATTTACTTATTCCCTCAGCTCCCATTCAATCTTCCACCTCCTAAAAAGAGACTTTTGCCCAAGTCATTGAAACCATTCTAGTTAAGGTCACCAGCGTCTTCCCATTTGTCAAATACAATGGACATTTTTTGACTTTTATTTTACCCAACCTTTCTGAATCATGTGGTACTGTTGACAGCTTTCTCTACCTGAAGCTGCTGTATACCCTTAACCTGTATATCTTCTGCTTTTCTTTCTGTATGACTATTCCTCAGCTTTATCGAGTTCATCTATCAACTAAAGTATTTGTATTCTCCTGTATTCTATTAGTCCTTATTTCTTCAAGTGTTTCTCTCTCTCTCTGGATGATCTTATCTGTAATAAAGTTTTAACAACCATCTGTATGATATTTTCATCTCTCTATGGAATATCTCCAGCTAGCTAATGATGCTGACATTAAAATTAATAATAATTATTAGTATTATTAACATTTATTAATCACTTTCAGGTGCTCTGCTAAGGTCTTTTCTTATATTAACTGATTAATTTAAAAGTCTGAATTTTTTTCCCTACTCTTACATCCGAAGGGTAAAACAACTTGTCCATGTCACATAGAAATTAAGTGGCAAAATTAGGCTCCAAACTCAGCTTATTGGACCCCAAAGCCCACACTTTTAACCACTTTACTAAACCTGATATATCCAAAATTTAATGCATATTCCCTAAATTACTCATCTCCCTATATAATCCATTTCAGCTAACATAGTCATCTACAGCAGAACACAAAACAGAAAATTGGAAGTCATGCTAGATTCCTCCCTTCTCCAAGCAGTAAGCCACCAGATCCTGCTAAATTTTTGTACCTCTTTCCTACATTCTTATCTAATGGTACTTAGTTCAGTGGACTCATTATTTCCCTGATGCTCCATTGAAAAAGCTTCCTGATTGGATTATGCACATCCTTTTAGTCTTGGTGTCCTGCAATTTATCCTCTTCTGGGAACTATTTATCTTCTTATCCCATATATCTGATTATATCACTCCCCTGATAAAATGACTTTTAGTATATACACTGCAGCAGTTTCTCAGAGTGAGTTTTGTGTATCACCTTCCATCAGAATCACCTGGAGAGCTTGTTAGACAGCAGTCTCAGGAATCATTGCAGGATTTCTGAATTAGAATTGATGGTGGTAGGACCTAGACTCTGTATTTTTAACAAGCTCCCTACCCGTGATTCTTTTTCACCCTAGAATTTGAGCCTATCTAGCCTCCATATCAGGTGCAAACACTTCAGAATTGCTGATAAGTACCATCTGACTCTGGCTCTTCCCCTTGTTTTCCTCAGTTCTTTCCACTCCTCCACCTATTCTCTGTATTCCAGGTATGTCAAACATTTTACAGGCTCCCCCCAACATGAAGTTTTCTTAAGTGTTGGTGACTTCATATGTGCTGTGTCTTCTACCTAAAGTCCCTTTTCCCTGTATGTCTGGCAAGTTGCTTTGTGTGTGTTCATGTGAATGTGTGTTTGTGCTGTGTACCTTGAGTCCTCATTATACTGAAAGTTTCTCCCAGGACAGTGTGAGTTATTTAGTCACAGGAACTGTGTGTCCTGAAATCATTAAAAAAATACCATTCCAAGTTCAGGCTGTGTGCAACACTGTGTTATAGCCTGGAAAAATAGAATTAATGTGAAATTTGTATGTGCTCTGTATGTAGGTACTTGAATCTTTCAGCAATTTCTCTGTGGTTCATGACTGATTATTTGACTGACAATTCATTAAAGCTTTTTGGAGGGAAATTTCATATTTGTTGGTATCTCTACCAATGAGCACATTAATGGAAATTGAATTCAAAAAAGCTATTTTGGTCCTCTACAGAAAGCCCTAATCAGAAAAATGTTGGAAGGAGTAATTTAACTGAAATCTCTGTATGGTCTGTTTATATCGATATTCCACACGCCCTGTAACATGAATAATCCAAGGAAGGGAGGGATATGAATAATTGTTTATGTGTCAGATGTTGAACTAAGCATTGCTCTTCACAATTTGCCTGTAAATGTGTAATCCTCATTTTAGAGATGAGAAGACTGTGCTCAGAGATGTCAAGCGACGTGGAAGAATCACCTAGCTAATAGGAGACAAATTTGGAATTTGCAGGTATCTTTTTTTCCTTTCTTCTATTATACCTATGTTGTTTTAATTTGGAGTACATATGTATGAAGAATTTGCCTTAATAAGTAAAAGTTGGTTCAGACATTTTCTTTTCTGTGAAGAGTGGAAATATTCTATTGGGTTTTTCCAATAAAAGACAATTTTACCCACCAAGTAAATTAGATTATTTCTCCAAGTTTTAGAAAACAACATTAAGGATATATATTTTTTAAATTCCTAGAAGATCTTTAAGCCTTCAACAAGCACAGAGAAGAGTAATACACTGCCCATTACTTAGTGAGGGAGACATTTAATGCTAATTTCCAGATTGGTTACCTGACTGGTGGTGGCACAGGTGGAAAGTGAAATTTGGGGGCTACAATCAAGGATTTCCCCATACCCTTCCTTTCGCCCTCCTTCCCAGCACCCTCTCTCTTCCGTGTCCCATCTCCAAGATGCTGGGACAGCTGGTTATCCATCTCATTTCCCTAACAGTTGCTTGCTAACTCTGTCACCAAGCTGTGCATTTGCTAGAACAGTGGATTTTCTTTATAAGACTGATGAGGAAGAGAAAAGTACTTTGCATTGTTTCTGTTAAGGTTCATCATGCTGTGTGTGCGTGTGTGTGTGTGAGTGTGAGTGTGTGTGTCTCCCCCTAAGTCAGGGGAAACTATTAGGGGAGAGCCAGATCTCTTTAATGAGCCTAGAGGTAATGCAAAATTCATGTGCTTTCACCTGCAGTCGGGTGAAGCCTTGTGCACAAACAGAAAGAGGGAGGTGGGAAGAGTCAGTTATTTATGCTTTTGCCGAAGCAGGTACCCTGGCTGCTACTGGGCATCCTGACCCACTTGTTCATTTTTTTCGGAAGAAGTGGATACTTTCAATGGGGAAAAACTCAAGCATCAGATTTGCTCCTTGGAGCATTAATAAAAGGCCTCAGTTAGCTTCATCTCATTATTTTACTATGAGTATTGACTTTGGCCTAGAGTCATGTATAGATAAAATGGTGCAAGGGCTTGTCCTAAGTGATTACTCAGAATTACAAATCATTTCACGTGTAACTGAATACTGCAGTCTAGCTGGCACCCTGCCCCTTGCTTCTCCTCCCCTTCCCTGTCTTTAATAGGAGCGCAAATCCAGCTTTGTCTGAAGAGGCAATTAATCTTATTCACTGAAAGCTGAATTTTAATTCACCAGCATGTGGAGGACATATTTGCCTATCACACAGAATTAGTTTAACAGAATTCAGGAAAAAAAATATTGGAGGTCTTGGCATTCTTGGGCAGGCAAAGTATCTTGTAGGTACATTCCTTTATTAGCTATCTACATACTACGGATAAGCTTCTTTTTGTAACGATAACTCTATTAGGGTAAACTGGGTTTATTTTGTATTTGAAAGTGGCTGATAATGTTTTATTTTCTATAAAGAAATCCACAAGATATGTGTGTTTTGGAAGAAAATGAACATAAGTTGAGAAAGATAAATTTTAGTATTCTAGATATTCTAAAAGACTATTATTTTTAAGGGCACAGTTTAGAGGTGATCATAAAAGAAGGCGACACATAAAAGTCTTAGCCTACATACATCCAAATCAAATCACATAGAGGGGTAAGTGGTGAGGTACAAAGTACCTTGGAGACTTGTGCAAAATCTGTTAGGCAAATACTGGGTTTCTGTAGTGCTTCTGCTGTGCTACGTTTTAACAGTTTTCCCCTGAGCAAGACCCCAGCCTTGTGTCTGAGGTTTGTTTCTCATGTAGACAAAACGTTTAAAAAAAAAAAAAAAATTCCTGAAACAGTTTCTTAATTCAAGAGATTTTGAGATTTGGACAAGAATATGATTTAATGCATGTCCGTGCTTAGTTAGATATCAAATTCCCATAAGGTCAGAAAACACGTGGGCTTGGTTTTGTAATTCTACTTAACATGGCACTCCTCAAAGACTACTTTAAGGTACAGGCAGATATCAAAACATGTAACTGTTTCTCCCCAGTGAATAGAGGGAATTTAATAATTGTAAAAAGCACAGATGATTGTCTATGCTAAATAATAATTAGTACAGCACAAATCTTAAGAGTTTAAAAGGTGCTATTGGCTTTTCTGTGGCTCCTTCCCCACTTATGACTGTCTCATACCCCTGGAATTAACCCCCAAATATGATTGCTTCCATTACCTCTCCCAGGTATGCACTGTTAAATACTTAATAATGAGATGAGGACTCCAGGAACAATGGAACTCTTCAAAAATTATCCTAATGTTCTGAGAGTTTTCTTTTCTTTTTTTTTTTTTTAAACTCTTGGTGGGTGTGGAGTGGGAGTGGGCTAAGTGCAGGGAAGCTATCAGATTAAGTGTGCATAATAGTCACCAAATGTCATGGCATAACTAAGCACAGGGCTGTAAAGTCACAAAGCTTTATTGCCTTGTCAAACCATTTGCAGTGCTAAACCAGGCAATTATTCTTAAAGGAAACACTTGAAATCCAAGGTTTTCACATTATTACCAGAAAATGTTGCTTTAAGTACTGTCAGTGCCATAAAGATAGACTTTTGGAGTCCACATGTAAACATTGCATTATCTACATGTTAAGAATTTAAATTATGCAAAATTGGAATTTGGAGATGTGAAAGTCCAGAAGCACATATTTGCAAATAAACACTTGCAAATGTTCCAAGACTTGAATGATGCATTGAAGGTACAGCAGTGTTCATCCATTATTTAATTTTTTGTAAGCTCTGCCACAGTACTAGGTGCTTAAGCTTATTCTGAGAGACAGGGAGCTCTTTTGCAATTCTTTGGTCTGTTTTATGGTCAGATCTTCAGTGCTGTGACCATTTGACCTGGGAAAAAAAATAAAAGGTGAGATGAAATCGAGGAAATGGCAGAGCTTTCAATATTTCTTGTTGCTTCTCAAAGCATAAAGAAATGTTCTATTTCCATCCCTCTTCACAGACATAACATGAAACATACACCCTTTAGGGAAGGTTCTGGGTGATACTCAACTTGGTGCTCTCATCTCAGCTTGGCAGGGCTCATCAGTCGTGTCCTTTCCAGTACAAGGGTGAAGAAGCCCTCCATCAGCACTCTTTTTGGATAAAGGGCTTTTTTCTCCTGTCTCTTTCAAGAGACACAAGATTCTGCTCAGAATTCTTAATGAAGGCCCAAATAGGTAGTTATATTTCCATGCCTAATTATTCCTTCTAAGCCTATAATCCTCTATCTGGATTGTCCTGAACATTTGCAAAGTCTGTCTATTGGAGGTCTGTCTGTCAACGTAAATTTAATTGAAGTTTTAATGAATATAAAATAAGTTTATTGCAGTCAGGGCTAACTATGTTCCAGGTATAACCTTATGAGGCAGGTTCTATTACATCCATTTACAGATGGGAAAGAGAGGCCCTAATAGTTACAAGTGTCATATAATTTGCTCAAGGTAAAGAAGATCATAACATTTGAACAGGGACCTTTGATTGCAGAGCCTATGCTTTAAACTACTTTGCTATCTTGCCTTTTTACAAGCTACAGAAGATAAATAACTTCAATGGTTTAAGAAATTAAAGTGACAAAATGAAAAGCAGAGAACTAAAATCAGGGGAGGAATTTCTTTCCATGTCTTAAAATCCAAGATCCCATCTCTGTTACAGCAGTGAGTGAAGATTTTCAGATGATTCCTTAAACCTCTTGCCAAACAGCCCTAGGAGTTTAAGGGCCTCAGATAAGGATCAGCCGCTGTAGCAAATAAGACGATTCCCAGATTCAGAGATGCAGAGCAAGGAGTGTTTTTAAAATTCATTTTGAGAAATGTTAGATGTTTTAGGTTGTAATTCATCAGAAAACTCAAAATATCCCAAACAGTTGGGAAGTTTTAAAAAATGTCATATAATAAGTCTGAGGGTATGGAATCTCAGGATTTGGTAATATAGCAGCTTAATTAATTCCAGGTATCACATCTCCAGGTATCACATCTCCATACACCAACACTAGAGACAGAAAATGAAACTGCCTGTATTTCGTGTATTTTTGTTCAAGAAAGAAAACTTTCCTAGAAGTGTCTTTAGAATGTTTGCCCTCACACATAACATATATTGTCACCTACAACTTGGTTGCATGTCTACCCCAAAGCCAACCTCTGTTAAAGGGAATGAAATGTATATATACACACACATATCTTTTTTTTTTTAAATATGAGAAGATGAGGATGGAGTAGAGAAATTATTTTCACTAGGAAAATATGTAGCTTTATGCCAAAGTCCAAATAATGGTGAGTTCCCAGAATCTTAGTGGTTAAAAAATCGTTTGGAGAGAGGAAAAGATAGAGGGAATATCAATGTGTACTGGATATTTCATTTGAGAGTCTAATACCCTAAGGTGTATCCTAAGTCCTGTTCCCCTTGCATCTGTGGAGAGAGGACGAGTGGGTGACATACTAAAGTTTACCATCTATTCCTTCTTTCATCTTCCTAGGAAATAGAGTGAATGCCTCCATGTGCTATGTGCTGTGTCAGGTGCTAGAGCGAGAAACAGTGGGCGTAAGGATGGAAAAGTAGTAAACAAGTCAGAAAGTCTGTGTGAACTTCTGGGCCTTTCTCCTGGGCAAATCAGACTGGATTTGCTGAGATCAGTGAACTGTAACGCACTTATAGTATTTTGGGGAGATCCAAGTGGAAGCAGATGGAAGGGGCTCATGTTCTCTGTTATATTTCCATGTTGTTATCATTCCTATAATTGAGTGCTCTTAGAGAGGAGCTTCCCAGTGGAAACGATCCCCATAATCTTTATTCCCTACCTTTTCTTAAAGATCTTCAAGTCATAAAAGGATTGCAAAGACAACTACCTTTTTAGGTAAATATGATTGTCATCAGTCGTCTGGTTCCTTAAGGCATTTAGGACTTCAGCCCTTCCACCAAAGGAAGGCAAGTCCTGCCACATTATCTAAGCAGAACCATATTTCTATTTGAAAGAAAACCTAACTTTAAAAGTATTTCTATATAAAAAACTTCTGACTTATGGTGAAGTCTAAAAAGCTGCTGTTTATCCAACTGATTCTCTGAACCATTTTTAAATAAAAAATGCTCAAATTTATATATCTAAAACTATTCAATAAAATGTCATAAAAATAAATATATAAATGTCAGAGGCCCTAAATACAACTTCAATTTTTTTTGTTTTTAGTGGTACCTGTTTTGTTGGGATAAGTACATAGCCTACGAAGGTGACTATTTTCAATACTCCTCTGTATAATTAAAAAATGATTGACTTACATTGTGCTTTAGGGTAATGCTTCATGTAAAGCAGTTTCCCTTTCCCTCTGTGTCAGTGCCTGGTTAATGATCCAGCTGACAGTGGTTGGAATAAAGCTTGTTGGATGACCAGCATTTGCGGAAATGAAATATGGAGAAATGGGATATCTACCATACTATCAATAATGTTTTTTTTCAACAAGCAAAAGGAAAGTGGAGGGGTGAATGAGAGAAGAATAAGAGGAAGGGTAAAGGAGATAAAGAAGATGAAGAAGCAGAAGTAGAAAAAATAAGAAAGAGGAACATATATCTGAAATCCCAATGGGTTATTGTAAAAGTTACAAGGATAACTGCAGAAGTAAAGTCTAGATATTTTTATAAAGAGATAATACACGAGGCACCTTTGAGAATTAGAATTGCTGACAACAGAATTTAAAACGATGTTATATTTATTGTGAAATTGCATTGCTTCTACTTATTTCATAAAATATATGCCTTTAGGGACTCTGGTTAACATAGTTTGGTTGATTATTGTGTTGTTTTAACATCCTGTGGTGAAAGCAATCTGGCAAACTAACCACATTACAGGACAGATTCTAAGGAAAATTACCAAAAGAAAGAAATCTGTCTGCTTCAACTCTATTTATACTTGGTGGTCCTATTGAGAATTTGATTTGGAAACACTTTTAAGAGCTTAGACTCTCTGAAATACATTGAACATTCAACTACGTGATGCTGGATACTTGTTATTATCAACTTGTAAATATCATGCATGAAGCTCTGTTTTCTATTTTACACATGCTGGATGCAAATGTTAATAAAATATAAATCCCTCTTCCAAGGAGCTTATACTCTGGCATGCCAAATAAATATTTAGGCTTCTATAAGAGGAAATAAAAATCAAAAGTTATGCTTCTATGATTATTATAGATTCTCTGGGTCTTAGAGATTATTTTTCTATTACCCTAACAACTTGAATATGGCATGTGACTTACTAATATGACTTACTAATTCAACCCTATAGAATTTCTTGAGTTCTTTGGCATTGGTCTGAAATAGCTGACCTGAGATTGAGGTAACAACAAGTTAGGAGTGAATTATGGGCAGGGGAGTACAAAAGAGGTTTCTCTTTAGCAATTCAATCTGACAAAATTTTTTTCAGCCTTACACATTACGTATTGATACTAGATCAGGTATTGGTTATCCTAGCCCAGAGAGTCATAAAGACATTGGTGAGAGGTATCTTGAGGGACTCTGGGACGAAAGTGTGTGGCCCAGAGGATCTGAGTTATATCATGGAGATAAAGATCTTCACTGGCCAAGAGGTTATTGCCTCTTTACAGCAGGCTCAGGTTCTAATTCATCAGAACTTTGATTCCTAGAATCAGTGGGAAAAAAACAACTTTTAAAATTGAGTCATTAAGGATGACCTGTTTATTGCTCTTTGAGATGGAGAATGCATATTTACAAGTTGCTTGTAAATGTTTTTAAACATTTTAGAAAAATCTAGCATAAACAGCAGATCCCTATTAATGAAACTACACCTTGTTTTTCTGAACACTGCATTTTCTTATTTCATTGTTACTTTGGATTTTAAAATAAAAATGATATGAATAAGGGACATTAATTCTGTACCCAAAAGTCATATAGTTCTAGTGAAGATATAAAGTATTCACTAAATGTAGAGGGAGAAATCTAAATAAACAAATTTCTAGCAACACAGGAGAACACACAAGTTCTCAGAAGATTTTTTAGAAAGATAAGCAAGATGCAAAGCACCCCAAATTAATTCCTGTCTATTTTTTTCCTGTATCTTTGTCTTTCTCCTCCTATGAACAAGGTCCAATGTGATTTCAACCCTGAATACATTTCCTCTTGCTTTTGTAGTGTTGAAGACAAAACACAAGTTAATACAGTAAATATGTTTAGAAAATACAGCTCTCTTAGGTTAATTTTGTAGATCTGTTTTTGCAGGAGTAAGATTGTATTTTGTGGCACTTCTGGTCTTTCAGAATATTGACTGAGGCTAAGTCCCTGTTAAATCAAAGTGTCATTCATATCTATGGAATTCAAACACCTTGTTGATGGTACATAGTAAATATTGCATAAGTGTAAATTGAATTGTCTAAGTTATAATAAAAACAAAATAAAGCTCAATTCAAATGAACAATTTTCTATTTGATAAGACACAGAAGCTTTCATGGGAGTCGCTGTTCCTCAATTATGTAGAAGAGTCCACATTTCTCCTGTAGCACAACCACTAGACAAAATCATGCTTATTTTTTTTATTTGACCATCTGACTTAATTAGCCCCACCTGGCTGAGTTATAGTTCAATGAAAGGGAATTCTGAAGAGTTTTTCTTTGTTAGTTTCATGTTTGAAGTAAACACCCTGAACCTTTTATAAATGTAATTATTTTCTCTTAAAAACTCACTAGTATCATAACTATACTAATAAAAGCATAATGTATATTATTAGGTCTGAACTCTCGGTCATGGGTATCTGTGCATTTTAGAGGTGGTCTGTGTACAAGTGTCATAAATGGCCATTTTACAGATAGATAATGTTTTTAATCCATACTTCTTTATTGCTGATAGTTATTGCATTAGATGATGACCCATAGCTGTTAAGAGTCAGTTTTTAATATCACAACCATTTAGAAAGGTTAATGGACTCGGTTTTGAGACTTAACCTTTGGAGGCTGCAGGTTAAGAGGTTATATTTTGTGCACTAAAATGCCAGAAAATATCTACTTATTTTCATTTCTCTATGTACTTTTAGTAGTGTGGTTATGTACAGTAACTGTTATTTACTAAGCAAACTGAACGAAAGTGTGTGACATATAAGATAACAAGTTTCTAGAGCAGTGAGATTCTTTCAAAATATACATTTCATATTTGGCTTCTATTATTTTTCATTTAGACACAAGAACTGAAATGTGAACAGATGTAACCTAAATCAGTTGAGGAATGTTTATTATGGTTGTTCAAAAAAAAAAAAAGACCAAGATAATAATTCATAGTTTTCTTAGCTAGTCTGAAAAGTTCACATGCATTGTAATGGGAAACTGGTCATTTAGGAAAATCATGACTCCCTTCTGGATGATACCTATCTACAGCCCAGAATTTTCAGAGGAATAAAATAGTGTCTATCTGGATTCAGTTAATTTCATTTCAGAAATCTAAATAGGGTTCCACTGTGGCCATTTATCGTTTATTTTGCCACCCATTACCCATTTTCTTCTTAATATTACCCTAGTCCCTTTTATTTCATTATTTTGTTCATTGTGAATAAGCTTTGTTGGAGGAAAATTGCAGGCACTCCCCTTCTATGAAGCCAGAAGCTGAATGTATGAATAGAGTAATGGCTCCCGATAAATTACACCTTCCGTACCCATTGGGTTGTGTCTCCCCACCACACTGACTCTGGGCTTGACCATGTGACTTGTTTTGGCCAATAGGTTATAAGTAAACATGATGCAAGCAGAGGCTTGAAAAGTGCTCATCCATTAGGTTACCCTCTCTTGCTTGCTCCTTTTAGAACCCATCCACAATGTGAAAAGGCCTAGGGTATGATGTGTGAAGAGAGACTCCTGAACCAGTGGCTTCTTTGCAAAATTATTATCAGACGCGGGAGTGAGGTCATCTAGAACCAGACAGTCCTCAGCTGATCTGCCTGTCCCCGTTTTCTTTTACCTAACCTCTCATTGGCTCTCTGAGCTTCTTGAAAG
This sequence comes from Physeter macrocephalus, assembly GCF_002837175.3. Lineage (NCBI taxonomy): Eukaryota > Metazoa > Chordata > Mammalia > Artiodactyla > Physeteridae > Physeter > Physeter macrocephalus. The sequence continues at coordinate 102,213,899 of NC_041224.1, read as the reverse complement.
TTTTCCAGGAAATTGCCTTTTACTAATTTAGCCAAAATTAGTCGCTAATGCAACCAAGAACCCAAAATAACATAGGGACTTTGAAAATGCAAAGGGATTACTTGAGAAGAACACACAACCACCGTGAACATACTTACACAGATTCACTTAGAAGTTACGAATGAATCATATGTATGTTAATTAGTTTTGGTTATCAAATATTCCTTACCAGAGAGTAGTTGATAGAACATTTTATGAGACAGACAGTGGTATTAACTTAGCCACCTCTGGGTAGGAATCTGAGTTTCCATTTACTTTTCACATATGTTGTATGGAACTCAGTCTAGAAGTTGCTCAAAGAATAGTTACAGTATTTGAAGACTTTGTGTCCTAAGCAGCATTCTTTTTCCCAGTTTCATTGAATATAATTGACATAGAATGTTGTATTAGTTTAAGGTGTACACAGCATTCCTTCTTTATTCCTGTATTCTCATGAACTTTTTTGTGTCTATTTTTTCCCTCAGCCCCATGTTTCTACATTCTGTTCCCCATGCCATCCGGGGATTCTGCTCTTGCACACTGCGCTACCCCAGTGCCTCCCAATGTTGTTCTGACATTTGCCATGTGCTGTTGCTCTCCTTTCCAATCTGCTCTGAGCTCATCACCTGCTTTATGTTATTGGAAACTTGGTGTAAAATTCACATACAATGTGAATTATCCTAAAAGACAATGCATTAATTTATTTTTCCACCCATAGCTCTTCTTACAGGCTGAACTGTGTATTGATACATGTTTCTGTCCTTACCACTTTAAGGGCAGTAGCTTTTTGTCATTTTATTGCTTCAGTTCTAACCTGGGGTTGATGGGTGGTTAAATTGCAGCATGTGTGGATGCAGGCAATTTATAGGGAGAAGATCCTCACTTTTAAAGTTGGCTATCATCACAAAGAGGCAAAGAATCATGTTGCTACTACCAGGCACACTGCTTTACAGGTAGATGATGCTCAATAAATGTTCATTGAATTGAACTTAAGTAATTTTCCAAATTTGGAGAATTGGTCTTCATTCTAGAGCAAAGGAACCCATAGTTTGTGATATTATGTAACTACTTTCATGGTAAAAAGAAAGTCATTCCCTTTTGATACACAGATAAATATTCAGTCACAAAAGATAAGGGGCCATGAGAAGACAGAAGAGGAACATGAAATCTAAAATCCAAAAGAAAAAGAGGCCTTGGAGGTTAAGTAACATTTCCCTATTCTTGCACAGCATCACTCCACCAAAGCTGTCACAATCTATTCAAAGACTGTAAATTTGGTGTTTTGTACATTAGAAGGTACATTCAACTGACAATGCTAGGAAATCCATTTTTACAACTTAACAATTTCTGTCAACGTTTAAAAAATGTTTTCTGTATCCATTTCTTGGGAGACTCATAAAGCTGGCTTTCCTGAGTGTTCTTGGTTTCTGCTGTTTGTTTATTCTTTAACTTTTTTTTCCTTCCATTTCGAGAAAAGCTGTTGGCCATTTTCTCCTCTTCTTTGGCTTTGGCTGTGATGCTAGGTGATTCCAATATAATTAGGTGAGATCTTTATAGGCCCTCAAAGGCTAACAAAATAATAAATGTGGCAACTCAAATAATAGCAATCATAGCAGGTCAAGCAAAAAAAAAAAAAATTCTTTGAACTGAGTGACAAACCTTAACATTTTCAGAGTTTGGAAATGCAACACTCTTTCCTTATTTTTAGTTTTTTTAAACTTTTGTTGTATTGCATAGTGATATTTTCATTCTGTCTCAACTGTTACTGATTTCTTTTAAAATTTGCAATGCGTAGATTCTGCTTACTAAGACTCAAATATTACTGCAAAATGAATCCTTTTCCTTGATTATATTTTTTCTAGACTCTTTCAAAGGATACCTATTTGTCTAATTACTCTTATAAATCAAGATGTTACAAATGTCTTTGAAATGCTTTTTTATTTGATTTTAAAAGTAATGTGTTTATTGCAGAAAATTGCACTACAGAAAAGCACAAAGAAATTACAATAATTATTTTTCTAGTGATAACTAGCATTACCCTTTTATTTTGTATCTTTCTAGTCTTTTTTCTATGACTAGATGTACACATGTATATGACATATATGTAACTGGATTCATGCTTTTTGAGTAAGCAGTAAGAAATATAAATTTCTTGACAATAAACAAAAAGGCTTATAAAACTTCAAGTAATAAAATTTCAAATGGAACCCTTTTATAGTTAAAATGTGACAAAAGTCTATCAAATTTCTATTGTTTGGGTGGTAGTACAGTTACTCCTTAGGTACGAATAGCTCTTGCTGTTTTGATGGGAGCATGTCAAAAAAATTAACTATGGCATATATGAAATGAGAGATTTCAGATGGCACTACAAATAACGTCCTGAGATCCATCTTGATACTTATTTTCCAAATGACTTTAAGGCTGCTCACCTCTCAGTCCCCACCTGGCATCTTTTTCTCATGAAATTCAGCTGCTACTTGTAACTGGTTGAAATAAGCAAAAATAAAGCTCACAGCATTTTACCTTTTTAAACATAGTTTTATTCATTTTTTTCCATCAATGCTTAGAAATGTGGCCTGTGAAAGATAACAAGGCATGGTTTCAGAGCATGCCATAGCCTCTCTCAGTCTCCCCCACTCAGTGCTAACTCTTTTGTTTGTACAATATTCTTTTATTCTGAGCAATATAACATTTTAGTTCTCATAATAAATGCCTTCATGTGAAGCAGTTCAGCTAAGAGAATGTTATTAGACTGTGCTCCCAGGCAGTGCACCTCTACACGATCAATACAAAGCTGGGCCTCAGCTCATTCCCTCTTTGCTTAAATTCCCTGCAAATGTGCAAGAGAAGCAGCAGAGGGTGTCATCAATCACAGGCCACTGTGACATATGCTGAAACCTGACCAGGGCCGAGATGTTTTAATAAGGCATCCATTAAAACCCTCAAATAAATTGCAATTTGAAAACAGAACATAATACCAGCCAAGTTTTCCTCATCCATCTTGTGGCATGTCATGTAATGTAATTGCGTTGTTAATTTATCCAAGAACTTTCTCAGTACACTGTTACATTGGCACCGCTTAATTTCCCTGTAGACTGTGTGTGTGTGTGTATGTGTGTGTGTGTGTGTGTGTGTGTGCATGCGTGTGCATGTGAGACACAGTGAGCAACTGGAGGAGAAGAAAAGACAGAATCTGTGTTTATTTCTGTGTGTTTGTGTGTCTGTGTGTCTGCGTGTCTGCTGGTTCCTTGGAGGAAATAGCCATGTTTCTGCTTAGCATGGCATTAGCCAGAGAGCTAGTCAGAAATTTGAAATATTTGACATTTTGTCAATGGCCCCTGAGCATCCTGTCGCTACCTCACCAACTCTGGCCTACAGCTGGACCACCTCTCTGCCATGGGTTTATGCCACTCCAGAGTGGGATCACTCAGAGTGCCTGTGGATCCCATCAATAAATATTGACAAAAGTGTTTAGGGGCTACTTAGGATCACCACACAATGACACTCAGGACAGTACTTGTTTGGGTTCCCTAGCTCTTGGGTTATAAGTGAAAAGTTTTGACAAGTGTAAGAAAAGTAAGAATTTATAAATCAATAGGAGAGAATGAAAACATTTTTCTCTGGAATAATATCAAAGTGATTGCATTGAATATAATATATATATGTGTGTGTACATATATGTGTTATTTTTAAGAGCTTAGAGGAAAGATGCAGGCAGGCAAGGGCTCATATAGATTTCTTTGTCTTCTAAGCATAAATCTAAAAATAAGTAATGCAATTCTTCATGTAGGGCTGCATCAGCAGATTCTTCACCTTTATTCTTCTAGGTTTTCTTAATCTGTTCTTTTTTTTTCTGTAAGAGAAGCCATTGGAAAGCAGAGGGTAAATCCACCTCACATATACCATCTATATCTAGGATGTCACAGTAACCATGTTGCCAATCAAATATTGGTTTAAAACTCTCAAATATCTTTCCTAGGCCTACTGTTTTGAAGTGTTGAACTAATGACAGAGGAGAGAAGACAGTATGACAAAAGGGAAAAAAAATGCACCATTAATCTACTTGTGTAGCTGTTGTTTTATGGTCAATAATGCAGAGTAAAATAGTTATTTGAGACCCAGTTAAATGAAAAAAGACAGTTAAATGTAAAGCATGCCAGTTAATAAATTAACAGCCACCTTCTCTCAATAGATTCTTATGTCTAAAGTTGTGTTATAAGTTGGCCCTAAGAATACAGTGACATTCTAATGTGCAACCTGCATACAAAGCATTCTCCAAGGCTCCACCTTCTCACTATGCAAACTATTAGACAGTCACTGAGTATGAAAGGTGCCAGGAAAAGCCAAATTAGTTTCTGCTTTCTGCTAATGGATGACCTTTGTGATTTGGATCAGGGGCTGAAATTCACTTAGTCAGAAAGGCAGGAGAGTGGGGAAAACACCTAAAATCATTTTCTCTCCCTATAGAGGAGACGCCTGCCTACCACCTGTCCAATAAATGTCAATTGGGTTATTTTTTTTAAAATAAGCAGCCTGATTCCAAAGCATGGAATGCTTGGTTGAGAGGTACAGGGCAGTAGGAGTGAAATTGCTTAAAAATATAAAATCAGAAAACATAGAGCATTTATAGATAACAAAAAAAAAATGAAACCATTAAAAATTAGACATGAGAACGGTTAGTTCTTTCCTAGGGACTTGGTTAACACCTCAGTGTTCTACGTAGATTCTTAAAGCTTTACTGAAATTTGAGCTGATTTATTATGCTTAGGAGAAATCATGTTTGGTTTCTTATAGTTGAAAATATTTTGAGGTTTAGCTGAATTTGTTTGGAATTGGGAGTGTAATACCCCAAGCAACATTCAAGGGATCATAACCAAGAGGAACTGGAATATACAAAAACACTTTCTTTAGCTCCACGTGAGCCTGGGTTGCCAACTTTCACATGCTTCTAATGTTAGCTCGAGCTTTCTGGCAGTCCCATTGTAAGCTCCATTTCACAGGCATCCTCTGCTATTTTGGCATTTTAATGTTGGCCTTGCTGCTTTTTATTTCCTTGTCCAGGAATACAGTCATTTTAAAAACAGCATAATTATTATTAGATGTGCATTTTTTTAAGTTCCAGCTTGAGATGAATTCTTTCTTGCATTTAGCTACTACCCTTGAAATGCACGGAAGGAATGAAACCTTAAAGACACCGAGGACATGGACCTTTAATTCCTCTTGTGTATTGCAAGGGCAAAAATGAAATGTCAGTTCCCAAGGTGATTATATAGTGCATGTTGGCAAGAATGGAATAATTGTGTCCTACCCAGGGTGTGAGAAATGTATACATGGGGAGATAAAATTGTAAGGGGATAGACAGTATAGGGTAAGCACATGTACAGCACAAAAGAATTCAATTGGGTGGATGACACAGGTCTTTGGCCTTTGTGGAAATCAATGAACTGCTGTTTAGGTGTCTTTTTCAAAGCGCAGGGATGTTGAAAGGATAAAGCCTTGACTCTCTGTTCCATTGAGGCTTGCTCAGTTAACCCTAGGATATTTTTAAGAAAGCTGATTTGTTTTTCTTTTTGATTTCCTTTTTCTCTCCCTTCCTTGAACTGATTTACAATTCCTGCATCTATTGCTGCCTTTAGCTATGAGCGCCATTATTCAGCTACCCTTTTTGTAATTAAATTCTGCTTGAATTGCTTACAGGCCTAACCCTCCTTAACTTCTGTCTGTGACCTCCTGTTTCTAAGTTCGTTAGTGACATTGTATTGGACACACCATGAATAACCTTTGCTGGCTGCTAAAATACCCAGGTCTGAATTCAATTTGAGGTTTCTTTGTACAAAATTCCCTGCAAACTTGCATTCAAATTCAAAGCCTGATCCATAAAAATCTTCTAGCAATATCATTCTAATTTCAGAAGCCTAGTGAGATGAAGCCATGTGTTATGTTATAAACACCCCAACAAAAGAACTGTGATCTTACCATGTTATTTTTTTCCCCAACGTAATTTTGTAAATGTTTTTGATTCTGCCTCACCATTTGGAGACTCTTGCATGTGTTACTCTTCCAAATTCCCTGCTTTAAAATCCCCTAGAGCCCCATAAGTGCTGGGTTTCTTAAAGAAATAGGTTACCCTCGCCCCTACCCCCTACACTCCCCACTCCTCCAAAAACAATCCCTATACAAAAGTGCCAATAAACTAACTCAGCCGCATACAATGATATTGTGAAGAAAAACTCAGGAGAAAACCATTTAAATTTCATGGCATAATCTGAGCTCTTGGCCAGCCTTCCGTTAGCAAGTAGCAAGCACCAGTCTCATGCTAATTCTCCACCAAACCTCGAGTTTTATGAAAGCTACATTTTATCTGTTTGGTTATTTGCAGTCACTCCAGAGTTTAAAAAGGATTATTAGCGCCACTCACATTTTATTGTGGGAGTCACAGTACTTGGTTGACCCCCTTTTCAGGTCCTATTGAATTTCCTATACAAAGGAAATGAAAATGTTTTATATTTAATACAGCAGCACATAACAAGAGACTTAGTTATTACACAGAGAGCTGCAATTTTCTACCTTTGTTTCAGCTACTACTGTGGAGCTGAAATTTCCAAGCACATTTTTTTATGATTTGCTTATTGCTGGCTTTAGAGATGACTGGGGGAATGCCACCTTTATGCTGCCTTCTCTATAGTAAGGGGCTTTCTGCTTGTACTTATTTATCCCACAAAATAGTGGTCCAGCTTTTAACGGATGTCCCAGTTTCTTGAAGACAGATCAATTTAAAAAGTTAAGGAAAAATAGTGATCTGACAGAAACCATGGATTGAACAGAGAGCATTTTCCTGATTTTACTCCCATGTGCTCTGAGATTACGCTGGGGCAAGAACTCCAGTTGGGCTCTTGGCATGGGCCAGACCCTGGTGCTAAGCACTTCACCTTTATTATTCAATTATTACAATGATGACAGTGGAATAACAGGTAGGTATTCTTATAATTATTAACCTCTTTCTATAGATAAGGAAACTTGAGGCTTAGGGAGGTTTTCTAACTTGTCCAATGTTGCCGGCTAGGATTGGAACCTGATCTGATTCCAGAGCCTGCTCCTCCCTCTTTTTTTTTTTTTTTGTAACAATAGTCATTTATTCTATTACTTTAAAAAACTTACTTTCTTTGATGCTTCTTTATTTTAACATTTAAAAATATTTTTTTAAGTAGTATACAACAAACACACACACGCTTTTTCAGATGGCTAAACCACCTGAAAGTAAATTAGTCATTATGATACTTCTGAAAATAAGAACATTCTCCCGTTAACCACAATGCCATTGCCACAGCATAAAAATAAACACTTCAGTAATGTCATCTACTAGCCAGTCTATATGCAAATTCCCCAGATTGCCCCCAAAATGACTTTTTGACCCTATTATTTTTGATTCAGGGTCTGATCAAGGAGGAGCTTGCTCTCTTAACTACTTTATCTACAGCCTCTCCAGAATACTGGATTTGGAGTGAGATCGTCACAGTTTAAAAGAATTAAGTACAAAAGCTTGTGCCTAAATGCAGCTATCATATTGATTTATATATTATCATAGTAAGTCTATACATTCTAAAGTCCCTTTCCACTCTGACATTTTTGGAACCTGTGATGTTGTGACACTGGCTATCCAAAGAGTGGAATAATGGAATAGTTTGGTGATTCCCTAAGCTGTTCCTGGTTCTATCTTGTCATTGCTTAAATTATTCTCAACTGGCCTCAGCAAATCTGTTCCTAAACAGGTAACTCCTGACACTCCAGGATTCAAAAAGTCATTATTGAAGGATAAGAAAAGGGAAAACATGAGTAAGAAATCAGAAATGAGGAAGAACTAAGGAGAGAATGTGAAGAGAAAAAAAAAAGCAATCAGAATCAGATTGATTAAATTTATAATTACAACAACATAGCAATAAATGGTCAAAACGTATTAGTGCTTAGCATGCCTGGCAGAATAATGAGGTTTTAAATGTAGTATTTCATTTAATCCTTAAAAAATAATGTTCCAAAATAGGTTACTATTACCCCTTCACCATTTTATGGAAGAATTATTGAGTCTCACAAAGGTTAAGTATCTTGTCCAAGGTCACCTAGATAATAAAATGCAGCTGTGCTCAAACCCAAGCTGAAGAAGTAGGGAGGGAGAGGGGGAGCTAAGGAATGGTGACATTGTCAGGGATGAGTGGGCACTTCTGTTCCTACTGTGCCCTCTCTTCCCACAAGTTCTTAGTCAACACATCCTGTCACTGGTCGAGAATCTCATTTTTTCTGTCTCTACTACCACTGCTTTAGTTCAAGCCAGCTCCATGTCTTCACCAGATGCTTGCAGTAACTCCTAACAGACTCCCTGCCGCCAGCCTCTCCCTCCTTTACTCTCTACTATACTGGTCAGACCATTCTTCCCGTGATCTTTCTCAACATGTCATTCCTTTGTTTGAAACTCTTTGACTGTTTACCACTTAGACCAATTGTTGTTAACCATGCCTGCACATAAAAATCCTGGAGCGCTTTGAAAAACGCTGGTGGCTAGACCCCCACCTCGGAGATTCTGATTATTATTCAGAGGGGGTAAGTTTCCCAGAAAAAAATACAGGACACCCAGTTAAATTTGAATTTCAAGCAAACAAATACTTTTATTTTAGGTATGTTCAAAATACTGCACTGGACATATCTACACTTTAAAAAAATGTACTAAAAATAAATTGTGTTTATCTAAAATTCTGATTTAACTGGGTATCTTGTATTTTTATTTGCAAAATCTGGCTATATGTTTGCATGTGTTGTGAGGAAGCTGAACATAAGTATTTAAAAAATCTCCCCAGGTAAGACATGTACAGAATGGAAACCACTGGCTTATAGGAAAAAGTTTGAATAAAATATCTAAATGTCTTCTTATGGCATAAAAGATCTTTCAGACTTTGGCCTCTGCCTCCTTTCCAAGTCTCACCCCTCCATACCTCACCTTCACACTCCTAAATTCTGTATAGTCTATCTCCATGTCTTTGCACATGCTGTCTCCCAAGCCTGGGATTTCCTTTCTGGGCTGTTTGATGAACTCCCAGTTATCCTTTAAGACCCAAATCTGACTTCCTTAGGTGACGTGAATTGCATGGTCTTCCCTACTCCTGCAGAATTTTGTGTGTGTGTCTACTGTTCTGACTACTCCTGCTACTGACAGCTATATACATTGTCTATCCGCTTTTTACTAAGCACTGTATTAGTTACTTTACATTCATCTCAAACTCACATCAATTTTGTGCAAATTAACATGTATTATACTTTTAACTTTAGCATATTCTAAGGTAATAATATATATTAAAAACAACGTATATTAGAATTGTATACTTTTTGCCAAGATTCCTTTCTTTCCCTCCTACCCACCAGCCAACAGAACAGAGTAAAACAAAGCAGCTAGACAAACACTTGTCTCCATGACTTCAACATTTAAAACGATGTTTATATTTCTCATCTCCCCAGCTACAACTTCGTAATGGCACTACAGTTTTCCTCAATAACATTTTAGATGTACCATATATTAATTTATGTAAATCTTTGTTAAATGTAATTAAAATGTAACCATATTTGGTATTATGTATTTTGATGTATTTTCCATACCTAACAATGTTAACATATGTCGTAGAGTAAAATTCAGTTAATTTGGATTCTATTAATAATAGATTATGATTTGGAAAAGATTGTGCTGTGGTTACTTCTCATACTCAATGTTCATTTTACCAGATCACTTCTTTTGGAGTTGGAAACAGGAAGAAAGGTAGAAATGCCAGCTGTTTCATAGTCCCTAGGTTGAAACCTAACACAGATTTCCAGTTGAGTAATGAGAGAAAAGCCCACTGAAGGAGGAGGTCAGGTGGTTGCACTTGCCCCAAATACGTTGTTCATGTTGGCATTTCCCATTTGGAAGGCAGGTGGAAGCTTCAGAGCAGGATGGTGACTTTTCCTCTTTGAGCTCTGGGATTTAGAGAAGCTGCTGACAAAATTGATTTTTGATAAATTTTTGTCAACTTCTATATGAACTTGTAGTATTTCTCATCACTTTACAAAGCAACCCAGAGTTTGCAATGTGATATAAATTTTTGGTTGTATAGGCATCATATATTTCACTACTTGTAACGGGAATAATGTCCTGCTCCGCTGAGCTTTTCCCTTGTCCCATGTTTTCCTGTTTTCATCTTGTAGTGGATTATGGCCACTTTCTTCCATGTACTCTTAGGTAGTGTCAGGCTTCTCCTGCTTGATGTTAAGCCTTTCTAATTTGATTTTTTGGTTAAATGCCTGGCTCCTCACTAAGTGGTGACTTCTTTAAAGACAGACTGTCAAACATTTAGAGAAGAGCTAACACCTATCCTTCTCAAACTCTTGCAAAATATAGCAGAGAGGAACACTCCCAAGCTCATTCTATAAGACCACCATCACCCAGATATCAAAACCAAACAAAGATGTCACAAAAAAAGAAAACTACAGGCAAATATCACTGAACATAGATGCAAAAATCCTCAACAAAATACTAGCAAACAAAATCCAACAGCACATTTAAAGGATCATACGCAATAATCAAGTGGGGTTTATCACAGGAATGAAAGTATTCTTCAATATATGCAAATCAATCAATGTGATACACCATATTAACAAATTGAAGGAAAAAACCATATGATCATCTCAATAGATGCAGAAAAAGCTTTTGACAAAATTCAAACCCATTTATGATAAAAAAAAAAAAAAAATCTCAAGAAAGTGGGTATTAAGCGAACCTACCTCAACATAATAAAGGCCATATATGACAAACCCAGAGCCAACATTATTCTCAATGTTGAAAAACTGAAACCATTTTCTCTAAGATCAGGAACAAGACAAGGTTGCCCACTCTCACCACTATTACTCAACATAGTTTTGGAAGTTTTAGCCATGGCAATCAGAGAAGAAAAAGAAATAAAAGGAATACAAATTGGAAAAGAAGAAGTAAAATTCTCACTGTTTGTAGATGACATGATACTATACATAAAGAATCCTAAAGACACCACCAGAAAACTACTAGAGGTAATCAATGAATTTGGTAAAGTAACAGGATATAAAATTAATGAACAGAAATCTCTTGCATTCCTATACACTAATGATGAAAAATCTGAAAGAGAAATTAAGGAAACACTCCCATTTACCATTGCAACAAAAAGAATGAAATACCTAAGAATAAACCTACCAAAGAGACAAAAGCCCTGTATGCAGAAAACTATAAGGCAATAATGAAAGAAATTAAAGATGACACAAACAGATGGAGAGATGTACCATGTTCTTGGATTGGAAAAATCAGTGCTGTGAAAATGACTATACTACCCAAAGCAATCTACAGATTCAATGCAATCCCTATCAAACTACCAATGGCATTTTTCACAGAACTAGATCAAAAAATTTTTACAATTTGTATGGAAACACAAAAGACCCCAAATTGCCAAGCAATCTTGAAAGAAAAACAGAGCTGGAGGAATCAGGCTCCCTGACTTCAGACTATACTACAAAGCTACAGTAATCAAGACAGTATGGTACTGGCACAAAAACAAATATAGATCCATGGTACAGGATAGAAAGCCCAGAGAAAAACCCACGCACATGTCGTCACCTTATTTTTGATAAAGGAGGCAAGAATATACAATGGAGAAAAGACAGCCTCCTCAATAAGTGGTGCTGGGAAAACTGGACAGCTACAGGTAAAAGAATGAAATTAGAACACTTCCTAATACCATACACAAAAATAAACTCAAAATGGATTAAAGACCTAAGTGTAAGGCCAGACACTATCAAACTCTTAGAGGAAAACATAGGCGGAACTCTCTATGACATAAATCACAGCAAGATCCTTTTTGACTCACCTCCTAGAGAAATGGAAATAAAAACAAAAATAAACCAATGGGACCTAATGAAATTAAAAGCTTTTGCACAGCAAATGAAACCATAAACAAGAAAAGACAACCCTCAGAATGGGAGAAAATATTTGCAAACAAAGCAACTGACAAAGGAATAATCTCCAAAATATACAAACAGCTAATGCAGCTCAATATCAAAAAAAACAAACAACCCAATCCAAAAATGGGAGGAAGACCTAAATAGACATTTCTCCAGAGAAGATATACAGATTGCCAACAAACACATGAAAGGATGCTCAACATCACTAATCATTAGGGAAATGCAAATCAAAACAACAATGAGGTATCACCTCACACTGGTTAGAATGGCCATCATCAAAAAATCTAGAAACAATAAATGCTGGAAAGGGTGTGGAGAAAAGGTAACCCTCTTGCACTGTTGGTGGGAATGTAAATTAATACAGCCTCTATGGATAACAGTATGGAGGTTCCTTAAAAAAACTAACAATAGAACTACCGTATGACCCAGCAATCCCACTACTGAGCATATACCCTGAGAAAACCATAATTCAGAAAGAGACATGTACCACAATGTTCATTGTAGCACTGTTTACAATAGCCAGGACATGGAAGCAACCTAAGTGTCCACTGACAGATGAATGGATAAAGAAGATATGGCACATATATACAATGGAATATTACTCAGCCATGAGAGGAAATGAAATTGAGTTATTTGTAGTAAGGTGGATGGACCTAGAGTCTTTTATACAGAGTGAAGTGAGTCAGAAAGAGGAAAACAAATACCGTATGCTAACACATATATATGGAATCTAAAAAAAAAAGTGGTTCTGATGAAGCTAGGGGCAGGACAGGAATAAAGACACAGACATAGAGAATGGACTTGAGGACACAGGGAGGGGGAAGGGTAAGCTGGAACGAAGTGAGAGAGTAACATTGACATATACACATTACCAAATGTAAAATAGATAGCTAGCGGGAAGCAGCTGCATAGCACAGGGAGATCACCTTGGTGCTTTGTGACACCTAGAGAGGTGGGATAGGGAGGGCGGGAGGCAGACGCAAGAGGGAGGGGATATGGCTATATGGCTGTATAACAAAGTAAATCAGCAGACACTAACACAACATTGTAAGGCATTTATACTCCAATAAAGATGTTTAAAAAAAAGACTCATTTTCTCTATCCCAGTGCCAAGTATTGTGCTACCACAAACCAGGATTTCAGTATGTTAATTTGTTCAAAAGCTGACATGTGACATACAAAGTGCAACTAACAATGTTAGTTGTCATTAACTTGAAATAAAAAATCAACAAATGATTATTTTAATCATGAGAAGTGAGATATTCAATATAATGAACCAAATAAATTGCTTAGCAGAAAGCAAACAGACAGTACATACAATGGTTAGTAGGAGTGGTCAGAATAGCAGATGTGCATGGAAAACCCTGCCGCAATAGTATAAGGACTATACATTGACTTTGCCTAGGGAAGTCAGATTTGGGTCTTAAAGGACCAGTGGGACTTAAACAGCTTAAGGAAATCTCAGGCTTGGGAGATAACACATGCAAAGACAAGACAAGAAAGTGTAGGGAATTTAGGAAGATAGGTGTTCAGAGTGGAGGGACAGAGGAGATAAGACTTAAAGGCAGCAGAAAATTAAGACATACAAATGGCCAACAGGTACATGAATAGATGCTAAACATCACTAATAATTAACGAAATGCAAATCAGAAAGAGATACAACCTCACACTTATTAGAGCATCAACAAGACCAGAGATAACAAATGTTAGCAAGGAAGTAGAGAAAAGGGAATGCTTGTGTACTGTTGGTGTGAGTGTAAATTGGTACAGCTACTATGGAAAATAGCTTGGAGGTTACTCAAAAAATTTAAAGAAAAACTACCATATGATCCAGCAATTCCACTTCTGGGTATATATCCAAAGGAAATGAAAACATGATCTCAGAGAGGTACTTGCACTTCATGTTCACTGCAACATTATTCACAGTAGCCAAGACATCAAAACAATCTGTGTTCACTGATGGATGAACGAATAAAGAAAATGTTGTGTATATATGTATAAAATAAGATGATATTCAGCCATGAGAAAGAAAAATCCTGTCATTAGCAACAACATGGATGGACCTTGAAGGCATTATGCTAAGTGAAATAAGTCAGAGAAAGACTGATACTGTATGATATCACTTACATGTGAATCTAAAAAAGGCAAACTCATAGAAATGTAGTTACATGGGTTAGTGGGGTGGCAGAAATAGAGGTGTTTGTCAAAGGATACCAGTTATAAGATCAGTAAGTTCTGGGGAATCTAATGAGTAACACGGTGATTTTAGTTAGCAATACTGTATTATTATATATTTGAAAGTTGCTATGTGAGTAGATCTCAAATGTTCTCACACATAAAAGAAATGGTGATTATGGGAAGTGATGGATATGTTAGCTAATGCAACAGTGGTAATCATTTTATGATATGTAAGTGTATCAAATCTATACATTATATACATTAAACTTAACAATGTTATGTGTCAATTATATCTCAATAAAAATGGGGAAAAGGGAGGCAGGGGCCAAACTCTGAAGGACATTTTATGCCATAATAAATAGTTTAGATAATACCTCATTCATAATTTTTTCTGTAAGCCAGTGGTTTCAACCTTGCATGCACATTTGACTTACCTGCATGTGTTTATTCACTAAATGATTAAACACTTATCTCTTTCTAGACCCACAGAGTCTATTTTCACATGACCCATCTGCCTAATACTCTGATGTTTTTTAAAAATCTGTTAGAATAATATCATTTACATTTGCATGGTACTTTATACCTTTCAGAACAAATAGTTTTCAAAGAAAAACTAAGTAATTTATTTTGATCCTCACAACAACTTTGTGAAATTGATAGGAAAGTTACAAGTTGAAAAGTTAAATTACCTTATGATTCGATATAACAAGCAAGAATACTAATAACAAACCATCTCCTGCCTCATTGCCCATTCTTATCTATTTTTTTGTTTTTTTCCAGCTTCATTGAGATATAATTGACATGTATAAGTTTAAGGTTCTTCTGTTTTCTTCCAGTTTATTGAGATGTAATTGACATACGGTACTATATAAGTTTAAGGTATACAATATAATTATTTGACATACATATCAATACATCATGAAATGATTACCACCATAAATTTAGTGAACTCTTATTATCTATTGAACATGGAGCTATAATGCAAACAACACACAGAATATTTTCTTAGTAGCTGTTCTGAGAATTCTATGAAGGGAAGAGTCCACATTTGTTGGGACTTTTCCATGATGAGCCCCTTAAGATGAGTCTAAGACTTTTAAAGAGCAGGCTAAAAACAAAAGAAATAGCTTCTAATTTGTTTACAAAGACTAGTAGGGTCTGATAATTGTCAGGTCTTTGGTTTAAATGAACAAAGATATGCCATTGGGGGACATAATTTTGATCTAGATGAATTTCTCTGTATAATAGAGAGGAGAGGCATTCGAGGTTGGAGATTATCATGTCTGGGGAGGAAAAAATGAGCCAACAAGGCTATATCACATGGGAAGAAGAGACTGCCCCATCTCATACCAAAAAGAGATAAGAACAAGAACTATGTCTGAGGTTGTGAATGTGATTGGAATCTTCCCTTGCACCTCCCTAAGTCATCTTTGCTTTTATACATTGCTCACTAATAATTATGTGTGGAAGCTAAAAATAAGGATGAAAGGATGCCTGGTATTTGGATGCTATAACATAGCCTTATAGATTAAGGAAATGTATGTACATTATAAAGACCATGAATTTTGAAACCAGGCAAACATACTACCTGTGTGACTAAGGAGAACTTTTTCCTAAATTGACAGGGGATCATCTCAAGTTTTAAAGTAGTGATAAAATATGTATGGAAGCTAGACTGAGATAGATACCCTATATCATACAGTAAACCATGGCTACAATTACTGATGCAAATAGACTCATCTAAATTGACAGGTCATAGAAACTCACATATTCATGTCAAGAGACCCTTGGAGCTGGAAGCCAGAGAACAAAGTAGTCCTGGACAGAATGAAACAGTCTAAGTTCAGTGAGCCATTTTTATGTCATTATTTCCCTCTACCTCCATTAATCTTTATATGCTCTCCAATTTTACATTTTTTAGACAAGGATTAAAATCTCATTTACACTAAGGTTTTAAGATACAAGTGGTTTACAAGGTTCAATGATATCTTTCTAGGGGTTGAAAGAGCATGTTATGGCTGATGAAAGTAAAATTAATCTTTGATAATGGAATTTCAGGCATCAAAAGCTGAGGCAGTGGGTTTGAGAAACACCTCAAGCACTTGAATTCATACCAAGCCGATAGTCCCTTACTCTCCTTGTGCATGAGGTCTGCACAGTTCCTTTGCTAAGATCACTTTCAGAGGGTCTTGGAGTCCTATAACTGAGCAATATTCATGCAGGATACATGTACATGGGAGGCATGCCTTTCCAAAGTCTATGTGGCAGCAGTAGTTTTGAAGGAAATAAATTTCCTGGCCCTCAACATCCACATGAACTTTTGTCTGGTAATGGGTCTGTGGCTGATGCATCATCCTGATTCTTTTTTCATATCTCCTCTTTAACAATCATCCTCCTACTTTATAAAAGAAAGTCATACCACTCACCAGTTTGGCCCCAGGTGTAAAAAGATCCAGCATACCAAAGGAAGGGATAATTTTTAATACTGTTTGTCTGTGAAGCCTCCTGTAACCAAAGTGCTGTGAGAATGAAGAGTGACATTAGAACGGGGTGGTGTGGCACAAGATGATATTTTCTTTTTTCTTTTAATTGAAGTATAGTTGATTTACAATATTGTGTTAGTTTCAGGTGTACAACCAAGTGAGTCAGTTATATATATATTCTTTTATATATATATATAATATATATACTTTTTTATTTTCTTTTCCCTTATAGGTTATTATAAAATATTGAGTATAGTTCCCTGTGCTGTACAGTAGGTCCTTCTTAGTTATCTATTTTATATATAGTAGTGTGTATATGTTAATCCCAAACACCTAATTTTTCCCTCCCCCCCTTTCCGCTTTGTAACCATAAGTTTGTTTTCTATGTGTGTGGGTCTATTTATGTTTTGTAAATAAGTTCATTTGTATCTTTTTTTTTAGATTCCACATATAAGCAATATATGATATTTGTCTTTCTCTGACATATTCTAATTCAAGTATATTTGTGAAGTAGGTAGCAAAGGTTATATTTTCTTCCAAGAATCTTGTCTTTTTTCCTTTGTGAACTATTGTCAAAGAATGAATGATTCTCATTGGAGAGACCCTTGGGAGCAAAGCAAAGAGAGACTATGAGAAATATGGAGGGTCATGAGGTAACAGATTTATGGCAAATTTTCATGCCTAATCTACCTTTATAATTACCTACTTACCTACCAACCTACTTACTTACCTACCTAGTGTACCTTAGAGCTGGAATTCAAGAGTGATATGTGTAACAGGGTGATGTAATAATGTCAGACTTTTTTTCTATTAAAGGTAAATTTGATTTGATTGATTGGTTAGACAATGAGAACTGGTTTTGCCAAATAGGTTAAATGGCCACCATCTTCCAAAAACAGAATGAACTAAATCTTCAGCTGTAAGTTTTGAAAAAAAATATATTCAAAGCATGTGATAAGATAAAAGCATTTTATTTAAAAATATATTGGCAAACATGTATTGAAATTAACCATATTTTAATTTTTCCAGCCTTCTTTTGAGTATATAATGACTCATACAAGATGCTTCAAAGTAAAAGACTGGCAGGAATAATTAATAGTTATTTGGGGGCTTCCCTGGTGGCGAAGTGGTTGAGAGTCCGCCTGCCGATACAGGGGGCACGGGTTCGCGCCCTGGTCCGGGAAGATCCCACATGCCGCGGAGCGGCTGGGCCCGTGAGCCTTGGCCGCTGAGCCTGCGCGTCTGGAGCCTGCGCTCCGCAGCGGGAGAGGCCACAACAGTGAGAGGCCCGCCCGCTGAGCCTGCGCGTCTGGAGCCTGTGCTCCGCAGCGGGAGAGGCCACAACAGTGAGAGGCCCGCGTACCAAAAAAAAAAAAAAAAAAAAAAAAGTTATTTGGTAGGTATTGATAAAACCTTCTTGGTATACTTCCCAGAAACTGAGGCAATGAATGACTCTAACGACTGGGTGACAGAGCCTTTCTCAAGACAGGTTGTTTATAGTTCTTTGTTTTCAGTGAAATTAAAGGAGCACCTAGTCGTTAGCTGATAGAACGCTAGAAATATTTTTTGATGATAGATCACTATGTGATATTTTGGCATATAACTCAGAGGAATACCAAGAATTGCGTGATGATGCTATAATAAAATTCCTTCCATTTCCATCTACCTACTTGTGTGCACAAGGTTTTGCAGTGTTTATATTCATAAATGAGGAAAGGAATAGAATTGATGCTCAACTCTGTTTCCTTCTGGCAGTAATATTCATCCATAAACACATGAATCAATTGAAAATGAAACCAGTCCCATCCATCTAATTATGAAATGAATTTCCAATGAAATTTATCATATATAATTATTATTTATACAGATTTGTCTTATTTCTACTCTTCATTCTTTGTTTACTAGTACTAATAATATTTGTAATCATAATCAAATTAGAAAATTTTTTTGTAGAGCCTTACACCAAAGGGAAATAAATAAGATTTTAATTTACACACATTTTTATTAGAGAGAAGTAACATGGAGCAATCAGTAAAAGACCTTCACAAGTAAAAATGTGTGTATTGGGATTAAAATTTAGTTGGGAAATTGGAATAAATATACAATTTGAGGAGAAGGCTATAAAATTCTCAACTGTTAAGGCAATCTCATTTATTTTATTTTATTTTTTTTTTGGAAGTAGATTACGGTAGATTGAAATTCCAAAAGTATTTAGGGATTTTGTTTTTTAAATGTCAATATTCACAGCAAACCAGGAATTTTATACTCTGGCTGTTTACCTTGTTATGAAAAGTTTTAGATGTCAACTTTAAAGAGATTTTAATAATTATTTCAGGAATCAGGAGAGCAAAAAAAAAAAAAACAAAAAAAGGAAAGGAAATTTAAATACCGTAAAGGGGAAGAGACAGTTGTGAAATTTTGAGTCATCTTCTCCTTTTGCCCATTAAATGAGGTTCTCTAGCTACAGCCAGGTCCTCACCCAACTGCTTGTAAAAGCATGCCTAATGCCCCTTCTGCTATGAGGATGTGCAATAAAAATGGACCTGGGTAGCCATATACCAGCACATTTTTAAAGGTTCCTAAGAGGGACCAAAAAAAATAATTTCTGATGTCATCATTTTACATTAAGATACAAATATTGCTAATGTAGAAGCTTAGACCCCAAGTGCTCATCGTTTAGAAACAATACACATTGAGTTTTTATGAAGACACTTCCCTCTCTAGTTGCTTTTTCATTCTTTTCCAGTGGAATCCAATGAACATGATTGATATAAAGTTTAATGGGGATTTGGCCACAATCCAAACATACACTAACCATGGGAAACCTGGGACATGACACTGTGCTGATTCCACAGAAAATCCCTTTGCTCCTATTAAGAATAGGTGATTTGGGAGTTAAGGATGAGCAGCTAAATTTTATCCAGATGTACTAAGAAATTGCATTTTCATGAGTACAGATGCAACTAGAAGTGGTCCCCTATAAAGATTTTAAAGACTACGCAAGGTATATAGCCTTGACTAAAGACAGATTAATGAAGCAAATGACTAATAATTAGTATTCTTAAAAAAATAACAGGGTGGGGGAAAGAAGGATTGGAAGTTTGGATTAGCAGATGCAAACTACTATATATAGGTTGGATAAACAACAAGGTCCTGTGTGTATAGCACAGGGAACTATATTCAGTATCCTGTGATAAACCATAATGGAAAAGAATATGAAAAAGAATACATATATGTACAACTGAGTCACTTTGCTGTACAGCAGAAATTAATACATTGTAAATAAACTATATTTCAATAAAATTAAAAATAAATAAATAATAACCAACCATTTGAGGTCTTATACTGTGGTTGTCCTAGTGCTTACCAAGCTGTTTGAATACATTACCTGAGGTAATCCTCACAATAATTCTAATTTAGATGAATATCACTCTTGTTTTATAGATGGGGAATCCAAGGTACAGAGAGGTTGAGTAAACTTCCAAAAGTCACGCAGCAAATAAGTGGCAGAACTGGGGTTCTAGAGCCTTGCACTTAACCCCTCTATTACCCATTACTTTATGAAAACTCTGCTACCATAGACAAAGAAATTTATACTTCTTGAAGGTGGGTATTTTAAAATATGGCAAGGGCAGATGGAGGAGGGGGTTTGGGATAGTTTGGCCCCCTGCCTAGAATTAAACATTCGCTAATTTTCTTTCGCTCTCTCTTGTTTCTGAGTAAATTGCTATACACACTTATTTTATTATCATTATTTCTATCTGACATGCTGTGCAAGAACATCACGATTTAAAATATCTTAATAACAACCCAAAGAAAGAGACTTAAAAGTAATGTTCAGAGAGAAAACAGATGGCCACCAAGTGCGAATTCTAAATTCTTATATTTTTGTATGGGGAGTAGATGTGGTTGGTAAAAGGTTATGCTAATAAGCAAAATGTTCTTGTATTGTTATGAGCTTATTTAAAATCATTTCTGAGATCTGTAAAATTGTTTAAATAGTAACCAAAGTAGAGTCTGGCAAAATAAACTTCAAATCTTCCTTAAGAAGATGATCTGATTTAAGCAGATTGCTGAGACTCAGTTAAAAACTCAGAGATTAAATGTCATCAATAGGATAGAACGAGGGCCATTCATTTAAGGCCTGGCTATTAGCTCATATTTGAAAATACCAAGGTACTTGTATAAACCTGGACTCTACACTGAAGCTATTTTTAAATCCCTATAAACTTCCTGGGGAAAAGCTCAGTAATAGGGCCAGGAAACTTGAATCCAGGATCCAAACTCCTGAGGTCCTTCTTGGTTACCTTTGAACCCTGTCTTGCTGTATCCACAGTGCAGTCACCCCCTCCCCCTCCCCTTTCAATGGCTGGCTGCAGTCTCAACTTCATGCAGGTTCATGCCCTAGTTCAAGAGCCCCACTGTCCTTTTCTTCACCTTTTTCTTGATGACAAATGTTTCCTTCCGTTTTAGTGATTTTGGATTAAAAAAAAGATAAGTCATCTTCAAAACCCCCTATACAATTCTGCAAAAAGGATTTATTCCTATTCCTGGTCTGGCCTTGTTGTTATCCTCCTAATCCAGCTGTAGTGATGTATTGTACTGGCTGCCTGCCACATGCAAAATTCTACCTCAGGACATCCTGCTGGAGGTAAAGGCCAATCTGGCCTGTTTCTCAGTGGCTGGATTGACAAGCCAATACCCTAAGGATGACAACAGCAGTATATGTGTATATATTTAGAAACACACATACACTCCATGTGTGCTTGTGTGTGTATGTATACAAACACACATATATACTAACTGTGCCATACATGCTCTGTGTTTGTATGCATGTATTCAAAGTCCAGATGTGCTGTACACCTAGTCTGATTTCTAGTGTAATATGAAGTCAATATGACTCCAACCTTACTTTTTGTCCTTCTCAGTCTGAAAGGATATATTGCTCACCCTTCAATGTACTCTCAGAGCACAATCTTATCCTATATTGTGTTGACATGTTTTCACTTTGGGAATCCTTAAAGTACTAACACACCTTCTGACTTGCAAGTGGTAAGTGTAATGTTGAACATTATGTTTTGTATTTCCGGGTTACCCATTCACACATCATTTTATTTTTATAAGCAAGGAAACGACATACCAATCCAAATAGATATCAACATAAACCTTGAACTTCCAGACCTGAAGGTTTAACATGGATTTCCCTCTACTCTATAAATCACTGTCCTAGATTCTACTAAATCTAGCTAAGCAAGGTCTATTAATATTTTGTCTGACAACACAGATGCAGTTTGGAAACAAGTGAAGGAAAAAAAAGGTTACAAGTCCTGGAGATTCTTGGACATTTCTCTAAACCTCCTATGCAATTAGAGAACACAAATTGGGATGAATTTTAACAGATTAAAAAGAGAATTGTGGGGCTTCCCTGGTGGCGCAGTGGTTGCGCGTCCGCCTGCCGACGCAGGGGAACCGGGCTCGCGCCCCGGTCTGGGAGGATCCCACATGCCGCGGAGCGGCTGGGCCCGTGAGCCATGGCTGCTGAGCCTGCGCGTCCGGAGCCTGTGCTCCGCAACGGGAGAGGCCACAACAGAGAGAGGCCCACATACCACAAAAAAAAAAAAAAAAGAGAATTGTAATGAAGCCAGGGCTTCCGTAAGAAGACTCTTTATTAAAAAAGGGTCTGGGAGGCTTCCCTGGTGGCGCAGTGGTTGAGAGTCCGCCTGCCGATGCAGGGAACACGGGTTCGTGCCCCGGTCCGGGAGGATCCCGCATGCCGCGGAGTGGCTGGGCCCGTGGGCCATGGCCGCTTGGCCTGCGCGTCCGGAGCCTGTGCTCCGCGACGGGAGAGGCCGCGGCGGTGGGAGGCCCGCGTACCACAAAAAAAAAAAAAAAAAAAAAAATAGGGTCTGGGATAACTGTGAACTAAGACAGCAATGTGTTTTGTAAATAAAAAGATAGTGGGAAGCAAAGGTTAGGGCAAGAAGAATGAAAAACAGCTAAAATATATCTTTCTTGATAAAAAAAAAATAAGTTATTTAAATGTATAAATATATACTATAAATATTTAAAACATTAAAAGAAGTCAAATAACTCTGAACGTATTAGGTGGTTCCCAAAACACTGTGCAGCTTAACACACAGGCTCTCCTCTTAATTATCTTTTTTTATTGCTCTAAATTTAGCAACACTTTCTATTTGAGACTCTAATCTGATGAATCATTTTGTTCTGGATTTTTTCATCTAGAAATAATTTACCACAGACTTTTGGCTTTACTGAGGCACAACTTTTGAGTCTCATGCTTGTGCTCCTTTTTCACTCTAGTGATGAAATGAAACACAGGTTATTATGAATGGAGTTTCAAATAGCATTTGAGGTATTTGTGCACAGAATAGTTCAGTCTGGGACAGAATCAGAGTGATAAATTTTAGGGAGAAAAACATGAAGTACTTTGAGGAATTGAACAATTAAAAACAAATATAGAAATAGTTACCCATGTGTGAGTACAGCAGAAACACGAAATACAGGATGATCAAACGAGTGAGTCAGGGAAACTTGGAGGGTGTGAGGTTTTGATTTGGACATTATATCCTAGTGTTATTCATCCTTTCTTATGGCAGTTGTCTGTAAAATGGGAAGTAGCTATCTCATTTAATCATACACAGTGAACTAAAATTGATTTGTTTGATGTCAATCAATATGTTATCTCTCCTGAAAGGCATTTCTGACCCTCCAATAGAAGAAATCACTCCCTCCTCTGTGCTATTTTTGTGCTTTATGTGTACATCCACTGTGCATGAATCACCCTGTGTTATAATTTTGCTTTTTAATGGTGTTTTCCTGTACTTGACTGTGAACACCCTGAGGGTAGAAACTGTGAATCCTTGCACTGTGTGTCTTACTCGAAATAAATGTTTTATGAATTGATAGATGGTAGATGAATAGGTAACAATATTAAGCTGAATACTTGTCACTAAAAGTGAAAAGACTCTTCTGAGACACTTCACATCAGCTCTTTGACTAGGGCTTCACTGAATCACCTTTCCTTTCAAGTGCATTCAAGAGTAATGATTCTGAACTACACTTCCTAAAAAGTTTCTTTGTCCCTTTTTGTAAGGTTAGGAGTAAGGATTCTGAATGACATTTCCAAATACCTTTCTTTTTTTGATATTACTACATGAGGTGTCATGAAGTAATTTAAAGAATTTTATATTCCTTCTTAAAATTAATCCCTACAATGAGATGAGGACCCATCAGGGAACATTAATGACTAGGTGAGAACTGCTGAATAGACAAACTGTACAGGTGCTATGAAATCCAAACTCTATGAGTACTATTTAGAATATATCAAGTCTGTTTTTCTTATCCCATACTAATAGTTTATTTATGATATCCATCGTAGCCCAAAACCTTCTAACTTATTTCTAGCCACAACTGAGAAAAAAAAAGTTTCACTGATCTTGGGGGCTGACTTTTGAAGTGATATATAGAGCAATATAGCATTAAAGAACCTGATTTTGACCTGAGTTTTTGACCTGTTAAGCAATTAATTTTTTAGAGTTTTGTAATATTCATGTATATAAAATCATGCCTTTATTTGTAATACACTGTTTAGTTATAAAATATTCCTTTCCAGGTCTCTTGCATATTTGCTGCAAACTGAGAAAAAATGGCAAGCATTGTACTGGTAGCATCGTAGACTTTCATTGCTATTGTAATCAGCACTGCTCAGAACAAATATTTCATTATTATTCATTGAAGAAGCGTGTTTCACCCAATGTTACACAGTAGTTGGCTGCAAAATTAGTTAGAACCTATGTCTTCCTTCCAACAAAACACCCTAATATAAGTCATTTGACCTTCAACTGGTTGGTAACCTTAAAGCTATAAAGAAATCTGTAAGTGTTTTATGGGATTGTTTCCAAATAGAACAAAAACCCAAGTAATCAAGAATCAGAACTTTATTAAAGTTCTCAACACTGCCGGCCAGCTCAGGTGTCTTATCAGCTACACAATTATTTCAGTTTTCTACTATTTTCCTCAAGCCCATACTCCACAGCCTCTCTTCTCAAAGAATATGCTCAACTTCTAATTCTGCCAAGTTTATGGGCACCTCATTACCTTCACCTCTCAAATCTTGATCTAAGAAGATTCTATCCTCTAACTCAAGGCAGGAAATAGCTACCTAGACCACAGATCCCCTGCCTAGCCCCACCCCAGTCCCTAATTCCCTCAAAGACTTCAGTCATAGTTCAGATTGGACATTTATCTTTAGCCTCAACTTTCAGCAGCATATTGATATTTTTCTTCCTTTCTAACTTTAAATGTCCTCTGCCTTCTGCACCACCACTCCACTTACCTTCACAGATAAGGTATTTGAAAGAACAGTGTGTATTACTTCACTTACGTTACCATCTCTTTATTTCTGAGACACATTGCAATATGGTTTCTGATACCATTAGTCCAAAAAAAAAAATAGCCTCACCACTGTGGTAAGTACATTGGATGCTTTTCAATTATTGCCCTGACTATAATAGAATTGGAAAAAATTAATCACTCAGTTCTCGAAGGTCATGCTTACTTTGGGCTCTATGAGCAGTGTTGTCAGTCTTTCCCGGTTTTTTTTACTCTACTTCTATGTCCTGTGGCCTCCTCTACTCATCTTTACATGCTCCTCAGTTTCTGTTTATTTCTTCTCACCATATAAGTCACTCTTAAATGAACTCATCCATTTCTGTGGCTTAATAAACTAACTGATTTCACAAGTATATTTATTGAGCACTCTATGTGTCAGTGAGCTACAAACCTGTATCCCTAGTCCTGACCTCTTTTCTGACCTCCAAACCCATATTCATATCACAGTCATCCTAGTTCATAACAACATTAAAAGAGCCAACAGGCCCCTCAAGTTAGTAGGTCCTTGATGAATGTAGGCACAGAATAAAGAGTCACTGACTGACTACTGAAGGAATTGATGAATTTCCCCTGAATCATCCTAGGAATTGCAGAAGACTCAAAAATCAGAAGAAACTCCATACCTGTGAAAGAGAGAGGGGAAAACTAAATAAATACATGTTTAGTTGTGATTAAATAAGCCTTCAAATGAACACTAGGTGCATATTTTAGAGCCTTGCATTTAAACATATGTCAATTCCTAGTTCCTCCTCCTGCCAGCTAGGTAACCATAGATAAAGTACTTCATTTACTCATTCAACAACAAAAAAAAATGGATAATAATACCTACCTTGTAGAGTTTTGTGAATATAAAAAGAGAACTAGTATGTGGAGTTCACCTAACACACTGTGCTGGTAATAAGCAGGTTCTCAGTAAATGGCATTTATAATTATTATAAGATTTCACCTATGTAATTCTGACAACTTGTTTTTAAACGACAAAATGAATCCTGACTATACTGGGTCCTTGAAAGCTTCAGAATGGAGTGAAAATTATTAAGCTTTTGGGAGAAAATGGTTAACTGGACAAACTAAGGTAAAGTGGAAAGAGAAATACCACTGGATTTTGTTGGTTATTTGAGAATCTTAAGGCTTCTCTTTATTGTATTATTATAGCACTCTATATTATAATAATATCTATTATTTATTCTGTAGAATTTTAAATAATAGTAGTAATAATAATGACGGTAATAATACCTTCTACTTATTGTGCACATCCCATGTGTCTTACCTTTTGTTTAGATTGTCCCTAATGCATGATAGAAACTACAAAGAGGTAGTGCTGTTACTTAGTATTTTATGAAAGAGAAAATGAAAGTTCAAAGAGTTGAATCAATGAGTTAATGCCACATTTAATAAATACAGGGGTAAGATTTTCATCTGGCTGTTCTGACTTAGAGCCTGTGCTTTTCCTACAATATATCACATTGCCTCGGTGACTCTTATGATTCTCTCACACGTCTTTACTCCAGTTGAAGAACCTGATTCTGATAACTCTGTTGTTGACTATTTTAAGCTGCGTGTGTGCTAGTGGACTGTAGCCAGGAGGCCGAGGTTATTTGGGTCAAGGTCTAGTGGAGTCTCTGTCCTCTAGCCTAATCTGTTTCCAAACCCTCCTAACAACGGAGGCTGGATTGTTCCACTGGTTTCAATGTTCTCTTGTAGGCTTCCGAATCTTGTGCCCTATTGGCTCTAATTAACTAAGCCATGGAAATTCAAGAAAAGAGGCCCTTCATCTTTTCCCCTATGACCAGTTCCAGCCTTTTCAGTGACAGAAAGCACCACCCTACAGAGAGTGGTTCAGGATTACAACAGTAGTCTCTGTTCTGGGCCAGGACTGGCACAATAGCCTGGCCCCTAGCTCCAATAGAGGTTCTTAGACCTGCTTCCTTGAAATTCTCCAGGGCGTGTTTCTCCAGGTCCCCAGCTCTCTGAACCCTTCGTTTCCCTGATCTTTGCCTTCACTAGGCTTTGACCTATCTGAACTATGGTGTCCTGAACTTACTTCTTGGCTAAAGCGTAGCAGCACACACACGGCTTAACCCTTTTGCTCCTAATCCATCACTCATTGACTACATAGGTCACAAATCCCACACTTGAAACATCTCATTCAGAGTCCGAACTCTTTCATAGTTAAGAAATTTTTGTAATTTCTTTGTGAAAATTAGAATTAAAATAATTATGAAACTGTATATGGTGACTCAAAAACCTATGTATTAAAAAAGTCAACAAAATTGTAAATAAGTAACACATATTTATTTTTATAAGGTGTGTTTGATAGTCATTTTCAACATTTATGGTAGCTAAATTACAATATAAAAACTGCAATTTTCCTGCGAGATTCTCATAGACATTTTCCATGCTAAGTACATAAGGATGTTTAATTTATGAAGTGTTCCATTAGTAGTCCCCTCTTTGTAAAATTAATAAGCAGATTTGAAAAGTTAATTAAAACATATTTTATAAACATTTTATAACTAGCACTTATTGCAATATATGATTTTAAAACTTCTTTAGACATTTTAGATAACAAGACCACAAGAAGACAGAGCTAAATTCTAAGATCTATGAATGTGTAGTTCAGCTGACTTCTGAGAAATCCCTGCCTTCTGAAAAATCCCTATGAGTATAGAAATTTGACAACAAATGGCTGAATATATATATTTTTAAAATCCCAATTAACAACTACTTGTGTTCAAGAATATTCACTTCTGTTTAGTTTATAACAGTAAAACATAGAAAATAGTCTAAATGTCTAACACATAGGACATTTTATGTTTTCAAAGGAAATTTAATATCAATGATTTTTAACATGTTATGTTCTTTGCATTTTCCAAATTTTCTGTGAATAGCATAAAAAACACTGTGGGTAGATATTAAAACACAGTACCTAGCAATGAATTTTTTTTTTCCAGTTTTGAGGGAAGGGGTAGTAGAAGACCGTATAGCTATGATCTTATGTAGGAAGTCAAAACGAAAACAACATCTATTTAGATCAAACAAAGACTAGGGTTTGTTAAAAATCATCTCCATTTGTACAACAGATGTTTCATATAAAATTTCTCTACATACATATTTCAAACCCACCTAGTTATCTGGAATTTAGCCTGAAGTCAGCCAAGACTTAGAAGAAAGTTCTAAGATAGTCTCATTGAGTGCCAAAATAGGCAAATTCTGACATGACTTAAAAGAAGCAGAAGAATAAGAGAAGTTCAGAAGTAGTGAAGAGGATGCATTATGGAAAAGTGATGAAAAAATAACAGATGGTGTGGAGGTTGGTAGAATTCACTTGTTTTAAGTACAATAATACCCTGAATTTTCGATGGCTTTGGTGAGCTCTATATTGGCAGTGCAAGGTTAACTTGAATTTATGAAAAGGGTCCTTTCCTATTGTTTCCAGGAATGCATATGATTTTAGATACTAATAATATTGTAAGCATCAAACTATAGGTCAACTGTAAATTTTATAAGTAACATGATTCACTGGAAGAATGCATATCATTGAGAAGCCTAGATCTTAAAAAATAAAAAATTAACCAGAAAGAAAAAATAAAGCAGAACATTTGTTAAAATCATTTATGTTTACTTTTATAGAGGTTCTAAATCATCACCAACCCTGTTTACTTTGAAGCACATGTAACGCGGAACAACGTGCTATGTAGTATCCTGGTTGAATTAAAGCTTAGGATGCAAATATTGACAACTATGTGTCTTAAATGCCTAGTACCTATAGCGTAATGTGCATACATCTGTTTTATATACATGTAAAATATTAGCACATTTTGAGCACATATTTTCATCTGGAAATGTGATAGGCTTCAAGAAGAATCTGGGTGTATAGGACAAAGAATGAGTGGAGGAAAAAGAGAGTTGAGAGGTAAGAATGAACATATTTTTTCTGGGAATTTTCACATGGAAGGTATAATATTATTTCCCTGCTGAGCTCTTGTCATCCTTTCTTTTTACTTCATAAACTCTTCAGTCTATTCTAGTTGAGTTTTCCTTTGAAGGCCACCCAGAAGCTCTGACCTGGCGGGCAATGGGGAGAACAGCTGACTTAAAGACTGTCTCAGAGAAATCTAAAATAACGTGGCTTATACTGCAGCATTAGGGATTTGGGTCGTTTAAATGGTAAAGATTACCAGACACAGATCTGGAGTGTAAACAAGCTTTCAGATCTTCATTTACCTCTCAGCTCACCTTCTCTCATCATATTAGTATTAATGAAATGCTGTTCCTAACACAGAGAAATGTTTTTAACGGCTTGGTATAAGTTGATACCTTGTTCTTTGATTTATTTTTCTGAACATGATGATAGAGGCAGTATTGAAAAATGATTCAAAGTGCAGCCTCAGACGCCAGATGACCTGGGTTCAAATCCTGGCTTGGCCACTGCTTAGCTGCGTTTAAAAAAAAAAAATTAGCCTCCCCATCTCTCAGTTTACTTATGGAAGTAGAAATTATAAGGATAGTACATATTTCACAGAGGACCTGTGCAAATGAGCTATTAAATGTAAGGTGTTTGGGATATAGAGGGTGCTCAATAAACACTGGCTATTATCATCATGTTATTCTGTTTTCCATTCTCTCCTCTGTTCACTTTCATGAACATATCATTCCAAGGGTTAGAAATGCAGTCTGTGGCCACAAGTGTTTTACCTGTCTAGAAAGCATCTTGCAATGGTGACTTTCTCTTCATAGTTGATCTGAGCACCAGATAACCTGAGAATGTGTCAATGGTTAACATTCTCATGGATAGAAATCTTTGGGGGCAAAAATTGAGTACTTGATTAGGTCAGAATATCCCAAGGAAGTAAGACATTTGCCTTGCCTATGACTTCAGAGGAAGCTGACAGCCATTTTGAAACCAGGCCCAATTTTTCCAGAAGGCATCAGGTCTCAGGAAAGCCAATAGCCAGCTCTACTGGGAAGCCTCTTTGCTGACTCATACCTGTAAGTTGTAGCTACTACTACTGGGAATCCATAGATTTTGGTCAAGAAAAGTGGTTTCTAAAATTTACCTGGAGTGTCTAATAATACCTTTTAGTTTTTTACGACATTATTGTTTTCATTATCTGTCTCAGAATTTATTTTTAAAATCTTTTCTATGTATCATTAAGAACAATCGCAAGATAAAATGATCTGTGTCATAATCTCAGAACTATTTCTAGCATGTTTGGACTGTAAAGGAAGGATGAGGAGATAGAAGCTAATATTTATGGGAGGGGGGTGTGATTATGTGCCATCCAATCCATTTAATCTTCATAACAATTTGATGAGGGAACTCTGAGGGTCAGAGAGATGAACTGACTTGCCTAAGGTCTTCCAACTCATAACTGGTCAAGCACAATCAGGTCTGCAGGACACTGAATTCTCTTTTCATCTCACCTTCTACACCATTAGCCAACCCATCTACAAGTCCTGAGTCCTAGATCTTCAAAAGTCACAAATCCAACTGCTTCTCACCACCCCCATTGCTACTATACTCGTCCAAGCCTCCATCATCTCTTGCTTAGATTATTGTAAGAAGCTCTTGGCTGGTCTCTCTTCTCTACTTTTGCCCTGTTAGAGTCTATCCAGCACAGAGTGACAGCAGAACCTTATCTTGATCAGAACAAAACCCAGAGCCTTTATGCTGGCCTGGAACATCCTACATGATCCAGCTCTGCTAAGTCCCTGACTTCATCTCCTGTAACTCTGTATCTCAAATGGTTGGCCTCTTTGGGTTCACTCTAACATATTCACTTTTTATAAATAATACTTTGATTTGCAGCCATGGGAATTGAAAGCTAAACCTATGAAAAATGTACAAAGGCTTGATTTCTGATATCAGAAGAAGACAGGGGATGGGGATGATAAATTCGTGTGTGGTGGGATAGAAGAGAGAAACATATGTCCTGCACCTTAAAAGACAGGGGCTGTGAAGAATGGTGGGAATGGATTCTGCTAGCCTTAAGACGGAAACAGAAAGATATAACATTTTAATCCTTGTATTCTATAACTATTGAGTCTACTATAAAAATGCATGACTTCTTTCTCACTTAATTCAGGTCTGTAGTCAAATGGCATCATTAGAGAGGACTTCTCTCACCAATCTATCTAAAAGAGTATGACTTGCCATTACTCTCAAGCCTCTTACCTGCTTCATTTTTCACCGCAATTTTACTTGATATTGCCTTAACTTGCTTACTTACTCACTTTATCTCATCCACTAAAACGTCAACTCCTTGAGAACAGGGACTTGTCCATCTTGCTCATAATGGATCCGCAGTACTTAGAAGAGTCCCTAGCACATGGAAGTGATCAATACGTATTTGTTGAATGAATAAATGATCTGGAAGGAATTTGGAGTGGGCAATGGGAAAGACAACTGGGGAATCAAATACTTGATTTCATCTAGATGAGTTAAGGGAGTTGCTCAAGCTCAATTTCTTGATTATGGGCAGAACTAAGACTAAAACCTACACCTTCTCAGTACATAGAGCACTGATCTTTGTATTTTAACAAGATACCTCTCTTTATAATAATTTAGTATATTAACTTAATAGCATACAAGAGAAAAATTTCCAAAGCCTCTTTTGCAGTAAAAATATCATCCTTATTTTTAATAGTATTTAAATCTGGGGCTCATACTTCAATACTTAGGGTGCCTTCATGATAGAATATGTCACAGGAAAAGGAAATAGAAAAGAAGGAGATAGAAAATCCATGGCCCTCCCCAAAAGTATTTTCCCAAGAAACATTAATGTGAATAATGTATAATATTATGGCCTCTCAATAATGGCAAGAGAATATGCAAGAGGTTATAGGGATGAATGAATTAATTTTTTATTGGTCTGGATTTTCTCTAGAGAGAGATTATAAACTAGTTTGATTATCGTCATCATCATCATTACTACTGTCCATTGAACACTTGTTCAGCACTAAGCATTGCACTAGATACCTGACAAGTATTTGAATCTTTAATTCTCACAATAATTCTACATGCTCATTTTATAAGTATAGAAACTAAGACTCAGAGAGGACACATTATACAGCTAGGAGGTGACAGAACTGTATTCAGATTGTTATCTGACTGCAAAGCTTTAATGCATCCCTCTATTTCATAAGATAAAAATAATTTCTTATATGTTCTCCAAAGCACCTCAGTGCTAGCTATACCATGCATGCTTAAAATATTCAGAATAAAATTTAGAGTTGGAAAGAACTTTAGAGATTATTTTTCCTAGGAAGGAATCTGTGAGTCACCCTTTGGAATACAACTTTAAGGAATATCTTATTTATTTAGAAGCAGAATTGGCCAGAGAACCAAGATCCCTTCGTTGTTGGTTGTTCTTTCACCATACCAGGGCCCTTTTGTGTTGACTGGTATGAATATGATGCTCATAAACATATTAAACTATAAATATAGTTTGGTATATGGGATTGTACCTTGAATCTGTAAATCATTTTCATTTAGTAGAATTCCAATTCAAATCCTTCTATCTTCCACACAGATTAACCAAGAAAGCTGAAGCTTAGTCTGAATCAGAAAAAAAATTTACTATAAAACTGTACCCTCATCGCAAAAATTCACCCTTTGTATAAGGGGTCAAATAATGCCAAGTCTACTTATGTGTTGCATACATATCTGCCTACATATTATACATAAGCACACACATATAATCTGGCAATACACACTATGTGATATATGGATTATGTAAATCAGAATGGTGAATAAATCCACTTAAATCCTTAGGTAAAATTAACATTACAGGAGAATTGTGTTGACTTTCATAAGTTCATGTTTGCTTTCCAAAAATATTCATCCTGTAGATTGTAAGAAAAACTGGCCCCAACCAAAAGATTATATACCAGGTAGGGATACCAAAATGCAGTTCACACAAAGCAATTACAGTAAAAGCTGTGAGTTTTACTACTGCTTGGGGAATACTTTACACATTTACTTTTCCTCTATGAAAGAAACTTGTGCTAAGAAACCACTGCCTTCTCTATGCAAATGGAAAATGTGGGATACCTGAGGAAAGGGTAAAAATACAGTGTAATTTCTATGTGAGCCTGGTCAAGTAATTTTAGAAGTCAAGTTGATGTGGGAGAAAAGTAAAATAAAATCCTTCTCATCTCTGAACGGGCTCTCCTTAGCATTTTCTTCTTAGGGTATAATCTGATTCAGAGCAGGAACATACAGTACAGTTAACATTCAACTTTAATTGCAATGAGGTGACAACAGACTGGGTAATGAGTTGTTTATGAGTTGTAGATGTGTTTACAATGAGTTGACAATGTGTTGGATAAAGTGTTCTTCTAAAGTTGTAGATCTATTTACAGTGAGCTGTGGGGGGGATGTTCATTAGTTGTCGATTTGTTTGTTTACATTGTTTTCGATTTGCAATTGCTATGAAACAAATTGCACGTTGATGAAGGATGATTGTTTGTGTGCCTTAATGATTTACTGTAGTAGCTTGTCTGAAAAAGTACTTAACCCGGCCTCATCTGTCAGTTTCTACTGCAAAAGCTCCAAGTCACAATAGTTTTATTAGCATAGCATGGACCATTTGTAAGTACATTATGCATCTAAGAAATCTCAGGACTTTGTATTCAGCCCATTGTATTTGGGCCAGCAGACCTGAACTGAATTCTTTCTGCTTGGTACACATTTATATCTTTTGAAGTTATAACATGATTAATAGTTGGTTCTCAAACTCCCAGCTACAGAAAGAGTTCTACAAATTCTTTGTAACTCAAGGTACTGCTAATTTTTAACCTTATCTTTGATCCACTAACTTCTGTAAAAAAAACCTTTTTTAAAAAGATCAGATTGATTTGAGGGTTACAATACAATTTTATAAAATGTATTTTAACATATTGAGGGACAAAAGAGTAATATGCACCTTATATTTCAAAACACAATTTGCCAGTTCAATCTGCATCAATATGTATTATTTCTACATCTTGTGTGTTTCAATAGATTTTATTGATGGAAGGGACGAAAAAAGAAACTTAACAGTACCCTCATCTTTACCATCTCAAAATTCACTTCATGACCCCTTGTACACGTGCTAGACCTATGTGTATTCATATAAGGGAGCTGATGTACACTGAGCCTCATTTATATTCCATTCATACGTTATGATAAATAGTCATCTTTTAATAATTTGAATGGAAAAAGTTATGAGTCAGAATTCATGGGCCAAGCCTAACTAAAGCTGTAGTCTTCAAAGCATCAGGTATGAAATATTGTGGTTAATTCCTGAGATCATAAGAAGAAAAAGAACTAAAAAAATTAGAAGAGACAAAAGAAGCTACTAAAGTCAAGA
This sequence comes from Physeter macrocephalus, assembly GCF_002837175.3. Lineage (NCBI taxonomy): Eukaryota > Metazoa > Chordata > Mammalia > Artiodactyla > Physeteridae > Physeter > Physeter macrocephalus. The sequence goes on along the minus strand of NC_041224.1, from coordinate 102,179,452 downwards.
ATAATATGAGTTTAATAAATGGTAAATAATACTAATTTCAAGTTTCCAAAGTATATAACAATATCTTTTTCACTCTACATAAAGGACGCAAAGTAGTAGATTATTTTTATCCCCATTTTACATATAAAGCAACTGAGACCATAAGTCTATGTTTTTATGCAAAAACTGATTTTTAAATGCTGGCCTTAATTTTTAAAAATATGTGGAGCAAGTTCTTATGGAAAATCCTCATTTTATAAATACAGCATATAATAGAAGCCCGATGAGTTTTTGAAATCACATATCTAGAAAGGACAGAACTGGATCGTAAACCCAAACATTCTGATTCCAATCTGGTGATGTTATTGTCATTTCCTGTTCTATTTTGTTTTTATTATGTGAGAAGTAAAATCTCAAACCATGAGCCAACAATTTTTCTTGTTTAAGTCATAGATAGAGATCTAGTGTTTTATTTTTCCTCCTACTAGTATGTTATTATTTGCTATAATATATTTACCTCCGTTTGAGAGTTCTAACTTATGGAAAAATAAGGAAACTTGATGAAATCCCACAAAACTGATGTTCTCCTAAACTCTTGACCCTCACTTTTTAGAAGCATCCCAAATAGAAAGACTTACTAAGTCTGGTTTCTATGATTGTCCCTGAGAATCATGTTTTGCCTCCATACCTTCAGTCAGCTTTGTAGGCACGGTTTTCCATGCTTAAGAAGGAAAAGGAAGACATTTTAATTGTCTTAAAACTTTAATAGGTATACCAAGCAGTTATTTCTAAAGATATAATCCAAAAGGTCCTACATGCTAAATAGGGCTTTTGATTTCCATATAGGGGCCCTCATTTACTAGCATCAGTGGTGCCAAAGAAAACAAAAGAGATTACATTTTCCTCTCTCAATGTGCCGTTTACCACTGTGAGCTTGAAAAAATAAATTCTTACTGCTTTCCAACATGCTGACCCTAAAACAAATCTGTCATTGGAATCTAAAGAAAAGACACTGGACGAAGTGCTGAGGTGTTGCTTCCAGGGAGTCATGTTAGTCATGTTAGCATATTCATGTTGGAAAAGATTTCATCTTGGAGGCTTTTGTTCATCTATCCAGATACTTTGCAAGTAAAAATGCATGAAATTTAAACCAGCTTTTCACATGGCCATTTTTTATGGTGGGCCATTTTAGCAGTGTAAGAGGGGTAGACACCTATAAATGTATAATGTGATGGATTCAATTGTAATGCAGCCTGGATACATATGGAGGTAGTGTTTGCCCTTCAGTGCAAATCCATTTTTATGTCAAAAGGAATCCATTGAAATTAATAGGGCATTATTCAAGCAATAAGTAATACTGTATATACAATACAAAAATTTTTAGCAGGAAGACAGATTTTCTCTAAATAATGTGAAAAATAACCATGCAAAGAAATAGTAAATTAATGCATTAAGAATAATGCATTAAGAAACAGTAAAGCTTTTAATATTTTTAGAAGAAAATAGGCAGATAGATGACTGAGATCTCAACCTTTATTGGAATAATATCAACCAGCAAAATGTATTTTCTAAACCCACGTTTATTTTGGACATTGACATTCATGTCATTTTTTAAAATGTTAGTGAGTGCACCAATGTCACTGTACATATTTTCACTGTATAATGCAGTTTACTTTGCTGATCGATAAATTATTTCATTCATTCATTTAAGAGATATTTTGGCATTCCTATCAAGCGCCATAAAACGTGTTAAGAAGAGGATAGAGTAATAAACACAAGAGACGTGATCATTATGTTCATTGTGTTAAAGGGTGAACTTTTCAGTTTCTGAATCTGATTTCTAAACTTTCCTCTGAAACATTATTTTTTAATATTGAATTATTTTTTAGTCGACTATTTTCATATTTCACCTTCTTATGCCCAGTGTTTCTTAATAATGATATGCTCTCATACTTTTGTTCTTAAAGTAACTTTTATCACTTTATCTAGGTTTTACTGTTGTGTGTGCTCAATTTTCCTTTTCCCATCCCCAAGAAGCATTTTCTTACCATAAGGAAGATCACATGTTCAGCTCTCAGCTGGTACTCCATACATACTTATTTCTCTACCCCACCTCCAAGATGAACTACAATCTCTTAATTCTTCTTGGGCTTTATGGAATTCAGTGAAGAATCATTAAAGGGAGTTGGGAACTGGGGTTATATTTTTATATAGTCAGTAGTTCTTTACTTTCACTGTCAGTACAAAGTCATGACTGGCTATGTAGATCTGGAATGACCAGATCCAGGAGTCACTTGATTAAGAGAACTTGGCAAATGTTATCTACAGAAAGCAGGTGCTCAAGAAAAGGAGGGCGACAGACATGTAAGAACGGGAAAGGCCAGTGGCATGGCTGAGTATTGAGTCTAGCTTTCCATGGCTCAGAAAGGGACAAGCAGGAAGCATAGTCTTTTTCAGGAGATCCAAAGCATATGAGGAAAATCACGAAATATTATTGGCACAAATAAGCCAGTTAGGCACAGGACCCTGAACCTGAAGAATCAGTCAAAGAAAAGATGAATTCTCCCAATGTAGGTTGATAAGACATGCAGTGTCTCAGAGCTAGTGGAGCATGGGAAGGAGGGACACTAGGAGTTAGGACCCCAAAGAATACATTCTAGGCAGTAGGACAATAGTTTACAGCTGAAGCTCACTAAATATTCTTCCTTTTAAACAAATTATACAGGCTGATGGGTATGATCTGAGGATAGAAGGATATGCATCATTTCCTTTCTCAAAGCTGAATGAGGACTCTTTCATAAGATGTGTGAGGTGACCATTACCTGGGCCTGGAATGTATTGGGGTCTTACTGGCTTTTTGAGCCTTGACCTCCAGGACAGGTGCATTTAGGAATGAGGAGACTTGATATGAATATGTTCCAGCCTTGTTAACCTCCTGCAATTTGCCTAACCTACAATGTATTTTCAGCTGTTTTGTTGTGGGGAGATTGCTTTTTGGAACCTTTAAACTACAAAATTTGTTGAACTAAATATCAAATACTTATTTACAATCAATAAAACTTATTATGTAGTGGGGAAAGGATAAAATAGGTACAGCCTTACTTTTTTGAAAGAGCAGTTATGTCACCTGCACTCCTGTGATTGTGGCCCACTGACTGAATGAGGGGACCACTGGCTGATTCAACCAATTCATGTTCAGCAAAGCCCCGATCACACTCTGCTCACACACAGACCTGTATTTGCTGCAGCTCTCAGACATTTCTAACAAGGCTGTAAAAGAAATTTATGTGGCACTTCCTACACTACATAGGACAATTGAAAAGAAAAATTATCCACTCCTAATAAAATGATGTTATACACATCCCCAAAATGTCCACGAGCAGTCCACAATGTGCAAGACAGATCCTTTGCATCAGTCTGGACAAAAAGTCAAGGATGAGTCATTTTGGAAAAAGGCAACTTGTTTTTTCATCTTAAAGTTAGAAGTGATTTCCTGCTGGATGAGAATATGAGAAGTTTAATATGTGTGAAGGAAGGGAGGCAGGATTGAGCTCAAAGTCTCCCAATGGTCAGATTACCTGTTTATGGCACAGAGCTGTGGTTTTCAAAGGTATACTTAAGAATTACCTGGAGATCTTGTAAAAATGAGGTATCCTCAGCTCCACCTTCAGTGATTCTGATTCATTTGATCTGGACTTTGACTCAAGTATCTGCATTTTTTATAAAGCACTTCAGGTGCTGTTTTAAGGTAGATGCTTTGTGGGGTCATATTGTAAGAAACACTAACCTGGAGTCCTGGTGGAGTTGACCTTGATTTCCACCCTTGAGCAATGTGATACACACTCCTCACAGTGGTTTGAAGAAGTTTCCTATAAGGCTCACAAGTGGGTATTGGTGTAGAAATATTTCTAGTTCTCTCTTAGGAAGGGAGCCACTTGTAACCACACAAATCTTCCCAAGTGAGTCAACTGTTAAATTCTTTGTTGAAATAGACGGAGGCTTCAAGTGATAGCAAATCTGGATTAGAGAGAAAAAGGTATATCGTCTTCCCCTTACAATAATGGAAACCTCAACAAGTACAATTTAAAAAAAAAGACAAATAGACTGTCAGGGATTTTATTGTGAGAAGAAAGATCTAGAAGTGGAACAGGCTATTTATTTGAATTTTCCTATACCCTTTAAATATAAGCTATTTCAATGTTACTTTTCAGAGACCTTGACCTTTTAAGAAGTGAAAAGGCACCAAAATGCTATACGCTATATTGAAGCAGTTTATCAAAATGTCACCCAACAATTGATGCCAATTGCTAACAAGATATTGTGTTTCCTTATTTAATTGGCCAGCTTACCTAATTATGGTTGTCTTTGGATATCTATTGATGGGCTCTTTCAGAGAAAAAAGAAAGCATCATTTGAGGCAATTTCATATAAATGCATGAGAAAGGGAGATAAATTAAGGGAGCACCCCCAATGAGAATTATTATTAGATAAAGAAATTTACCTTTTTGCATGGATTCCTAATTTACAGAAACACCTCCAAAATGTATCTAACACAAACCTGGATAATTGCCAATTACCCATGCTGCTATACCTTCCAAAAGTTATCTTGGCATACAACTCAGCAGAAAAATAGGAAGTACCCTGGAAATTACTTACAAAATGTGAATACCACATGTCAGAGTCAGTGAGCTTTGGATGAACTATAAAGAGTTTTCATTATTTAGGTCTAGGGTCTATGAACACAAAGGAAACAGAAATATATCCAATAATGTAAGGCATCGGAACCAGGAAATTTATAAGAAGGCTTAATCTATGGATGTAATTTAAAATATTGGGCCATGTTCAAGCTGCAATGTTAAAAACATTAGCCCTGGCCATAGTAGTGATCGCTCAGAGGTCAGGAAGAATATGATGTCAAACTTCCCGAGGTTTTTAGACAAAGGACTTTTAATGAGTCCTTTCCCTTAAGCTTTCCTTTTTTCTTATGTGGACATGAAAGACAAAACCTTAACACACTCCACAATCAATGGAGAGTCTTGCCCAGTGCCACTTACCTTAAATACTATATTAATCTTATTTATTACCCATAGGCTGAGGCTTTAGATAATTAAGTGGGCTTAGGTCAATACATCTTCTGTAAAAATGCTAATAAAAAATTCCAAATCACAGAGAATTAGACATAATGATGTCAAAACTCACTTCGCTAGACACTATCACCAACATTGTTCAGCTTTGGGAGATACAGAGAACATCAGAGGGTAGAAAATGTTCTTAGGTTCTGTGTACAATGTTCATTAGGTTTGGAGAACTTCCTAGAGAGGAAGTTTGGGTATGTCTATACTGGATGGTCCCATTAATTCTCAGGAGGTTTGTACCTGGGGCTTGTTTATACCCAACAAGAACAGTATCTGCCTGCAAAATGAATCTTGGAACCTTTAGGACATAACCAAGGAGTTACAAACCTCTTGAGAAGGACCTTCTGAGTACCAGATCCCACTTAATAAAATAGAAGGCTTTGGTGTACACTACAAGCAGCATGTCTTAGAAGTCTCATATTTCAAATCCTCTGGATCACAAATCACTTGAGCTTTCATGGAGTAAATACTGGGTAAATATTCTGTGTTTCTCTAGCTTGCTGATTAATGCAGACTGTACCACTGGTCAGCTGTTTGATTTGTCTGATTTGTTTTAGAGCAGTCAAAAGCCCAGGTGAGATGAGGGAGTTTCATGTTCGGTGTAGAAACACATGACCAAAAGTCAGAAGACAAACTTGCCAAAACTACTTGAGAATACTGTAAAACTACCATAAAAGGTATCCATGGATTGATGTCTCAGGTTATTAAGGGTAAACTGTTTAATCAAAGTAACATCTCTTAATCACTGAGTAGTACTTTTGCTTGAAAGTAATGATGAGAAAAATACTTAAGTAACACTTTAAAACCAGTTACCAAAACTCTGATTAGAAGTATAAGGTTGCTCCAAAGTGTCCTGAATATTAACATCTTGTGATAAAACTATTTAAAATGAAAACACAAAGAAAAATAAAAACAACCCATGGTGTGCCATGGTCAACTCCAGCGGCTAAGATGCATTTGGGCCATGTGAATGGTGTCCTACTGATTTGAGCAACCGCAGTGACCCAGTTTATTTTGTTTCTGAAATATTTGTGGTGCTGAACCCTAAGAGAAAATTAAATGACGTAAACAAAACCAGTTAAAATTGTGTAGGGTGCTAAATTAATGATGTAACAAAACCAGCAACTGCCTGACTACATCCTGAGAGAGGGTAGAGGCATAAAGATTGGGCTTGAGACCGTCAAACAGCCTATTATATCTTCCCTCATCTGGAAGGCATGACACACAAAGAACTCACACTGAGACTGTTATCTAAAACTACCTAAAAATACCAACTACTGCTTTGGAGATCAGCATTTTGCTTGAACCTAAAATTCTTTGTTTCCTCCCATGAGCATAACTACATGTAGGTTGCATTGTAAGAAAGAAATATTTATTTATTCATTCATATATATATATTCATATATATATATTCATATATATATATAAAATGAGATGATCATTTACATAATTGTGGTTCTAAAAATGGTGAATTTATTCAAACTAGTTCTTTGAATGTGGGCTAGGTGCAAAAATGACAGTTCTATCTGGCTTTAGTAGTAAGATTCTGCATGGTGTTGCTTCTTTTCTAAAAATGTTGAAAAGAGCTAGTAGCTTACCTAATCATTTTCAAATATTCAAATTAACCATGAAAGCAGCTTCAGGATGAGCTATTAGAGAGAAAGTATAACATGATAAAAAATAACAATACAGTTAACTTGGCTTACCCAGTAGAATTCCAACCTCCTGCAGACCCTGGATGAGGCGGTATGAATAAGATGGTTTTTATAAAATAGGTGTGGAATGGTGTTATGGACTAAATTGTGTCCCCTCAAAATTCCTAAGTTGATATCCTAACCCCCAGTGTGACTATTTGGAGATAAGGTGTTTAAGGAGGTAACTAGGTTAAATGATGTCATAAGGGTGGGACCCTAATCTGATATGACTGGTGTCCTTATAAGAAGAGAGACATCAGAGATGTGCACACACAGAAAAAAGACCATGTGATGACAGATAAGTTGGCCATCTACAAGCCAAGGAAAGAGGTGTCAGGAGGAATCAAAACTGACTAAATCTTGATCTTGGACTTCGAGCCTCCAGAATTGTGAAAAAATAAATTTCTGTTTAAGCCACCCAGTCTGTGGAATTTTGCAATGGCAGCCGAAGCCCAGTAGGATGGATTTCATGGGTGACTCCCATGTGTTCGCAAATGACCATGTTTTCCCCTTTTATCCTGTACATGGAGCCTCACTGCCATGCCTTCCATTGTTCCCATGATATGCTTGGTGTGCATTTTTGTGGCCATTTGATAGCAGTTGACACTTCTATCTTGTCTCCTGTTGTCCTCACATTGATTGTTTGAATCCCAAACTCCTAAGCAGCTACCATGATGGCCTGGCCTGTTTCCATAGGAGATACCCTGGGGAGATGGAAAAATGCCTTCTAACTTATGGGATACACTTTGACATCAGGACCACAATGAGGCTTCCCAGTGCTCTGTTTGTTTGTTTGAGACACTGAAGTGAGACATGCTTTTTAATTTGCCTTATTCTAGCCCACCTCTCCCCAGAACTCTGCCCCTAAAATCTGAATAAAATTGGAGTTTTATGTTTCCAACTTAAGATCCATCTCAGCATTGTTTTATAACCAAACAAAATACCACTCCAAAGCATTAACAAATATTTCAAGTCTTTTTTTTAAAAATCAAGATATAATTGACATATAATATATGTACAATATGATGTGATATTTCTATGTATTGCAAACTGATCACCACGATAAATCTAGTTAACATCTGTCACCACAGATTTACAAAATCTACTTTTCTTGTGATAAGTAATTCTAAGGTCTACTTTTTCAGCAACTTTCACATACAACAGAGTCTTATTAATTATAGTCACCATGCTATACATTATATTCCCATGAATTATTTATTTTATAACTGGAAGTTTGTACCTTTTAACCCTTTTTACCCATTTGCTCACTCCCACTTTTTCTTTTAGATGTCCAATGTAAGTGAAATTATGCAATATTTGTCTTTATCTGACTTACTTCACTAAGCATAATGCCCTCAAGGTTCATCTATGTTGTCCAAATGGGAAAATTTCATTTTTTTATGGCTGAGTAATATTCCTTTTTGTGTGTGTACTTGTATATATGCTTTTCTGTATCCATTCATCCATTGATGGACACTGAGGTTATTTTCATAACTTGGCTATGGTAAATAATGCTGTAATAAATATGGGGCTGCCTATATTTTTTCAAATTAGTGTTTTTGTTGTCTTCAGATTAAATACCTAGAAGTAGAACTGTTGGATTATATGGTAGTTCTTTTTTTAATTTTTGAGGACCCTCCATACGGTTTTCCAGAGTGGCTGGAGCAATTTACATTCCCACCAATAGTGCATTGGAGTGCCTTTTTATCCACATCCTCCCCAATGCTTGTTATTTCTTGACTTTTTGGTAATAGCCATTCTGACAGGTGTGAGGCAATAGCTCATTGTGATTTTGATTTACATTTCCCTGATGATTAGTGATGTTGAACATATTTTCATGTACCTGTTGGCCATCTGTATGGCTTCTTTGGAAAAATGTCTATTTGTATTCTCTGCCCATTTTTTTTTTTTTTAGTTGGATTGTTTGGGTTTTGTCTGTTGAGTTGTATGAGTTCTTTATATCTTGGATATTTACCTCTTATCAGATATAATTTGCAAATAATTATTTTTTCCCATTTGGTAGGTTGCCTTTTCATTTTGTTGATGGTTTTCTTTGCTGTGCAGGAGTCTTCTAGTGTGATATAGTCCCACATGTTTATTTTGCTTTGTTGCCTTTTGGCAACACCTGTTTGTACCTGTTTTGGTGTCAAATCCAAAAAACTATTGCCAAGACCAATATGGTTTCAGGTCTTACCTTCCAGTCTTTAATCCAGTTTGAGTTAATTTTGTGTATAGTATGAGAGAGTAGTTCAGTTTTATTCTTTTGTATGTGGCTGTCCAGTTTTCCCAACACCATTTATTGAGAAGACTGTCCTTTCCCCATTGTATTTCTTGGCTCCTTTGTCATAAATTAATTGACCATATATATGTAGGTTTATTTCTGGACTCTCTGTTCCATTTATCTGTGCCTGTTTTTATGCTAATACCGTAGTGTTTTGATGACCATAGCTTTGTAATATAGTTTGAAATCTGAGCGTGTTATTCCTCCACCTTTGGTCTTCTTAACATTGCTTTGGCGATTTACAATCTTTTGAGAATTCATACAAACTTTTGTATTGTTTGTTCTATGTCTGTGAAAGATGGCAATGGAATTTTGATAGGGATTGCATTAAATCTGTAGATTGCTTTGGGTAGTTTGGACATTTAACACAATATTATTACAACCCATGAACACGTAATATCTTTTATTTGTGACTTCTTCAATTTATTTTCATCAATGTCTTAGAGTTTTCAGTGTACAGGTCTTTCACCTCCTAGGTTTTTATGCTTTTGATGCAATTGTAAATGGGATAATATTTTAAACTTCTCATTCTGACAGTTTATAAATGTATAGAAATGCAACAGAGTTTTATATATTGATTTTGTATCTTAAAACTTCTCTGAACTTGATTAGTTCTAACAGTTCTTTTGGTGGGGTCTTTAAGGTTTTTTTAAATATAATATTAAGTCATTTGCAAATAGTGGCAGTTTCACTTCTTCCTTTCCAATTTGGATGCTTTTTATTAATTTTACTTTATTTTTTGCCTAATTTCTCTGGCTAGAACTTCCAATGCTATGTTGAATAAAAGTTTCAAGACTGGGCATACTTGTTTGTCCCTGATCTTAGAGGAAAAGCTTTCAGTTTTCACCTTTAAGATATTAGCTGTATGATTGTCATATATGGTCTTTATTATATTGAGGTATGCTTCCTCTGTACCCACATTGGTTAGAGTTTATAATGTAAATGGTTTTGAATTTTATTAAATGCTTTTTCTGCATCCATTGAGATGCTCATATTATTTTTATCCTCAATTTTGTTAATGTGGTGCACAACACGGTTTTGCAGATGTTGAACAATTCTTACATCTCAGGAATAAATCCCACTTGATCATGGTGCGTGATTCTTTTAATGTATTGTTCGATTTTGTTTGCTAATGTTTTGTTGAGGATTTTTGCATCTAATTTTTCTATGCTGATAAGGGATGTTGGCCTGTAATTTTGTTTTCTTGTCCAGTTTTGATATCAAGGTAATGCTGGGCTCACAAAATGAGTTTGCAAATGTTCATTCTTCTTCTATATTTTGGAAGATTTTGAGAAGGATTGGAATTAATTCTTCTTTTAAATGTTTGGTAGAATTCACCAGTGAAGCTGTCTGGTTCTGGGCTTTTGTATTTGGTTTGTTTTTGATTAATAATTCAATTTCCTTACTAAGAGTACGTTCATATTTCTGTTTTTTCATGATTAATTTTTGGTAGGTTGTGTGTTTCTAGGAATTTACCCATATCGTCTAGGGTGTCCAATTTGGTGTATATGAATAGTAGTCTCTTATGATCCTTTGCATTTCTGCAGTATCAGTAATAAATCTCCTAATTAATTTCTTTTTATTTTTAATATCTTTATTGGAGTATAATTGCTTTACAATGTTGTGTTAGTTCCTGTTGTACAACAAAGTGAATCAGCTATATGTATACATATATCCCCATATCCCCTACCTCTTGAGCCTCCCTCCCAACCTCCCTATCGCGACCCTCTAGGTCATCACAAAACATGAAGTTGAACTCCCTGTGCTACGCAGCAGCTTCTCACTAGCCATCCATTTTACATTTGGTAGTGTATATATGTCAATGCTACTCTCTCACTTTGTCACATTTTCCCTTCTTCCCCAGTGTCCTCAAATCTATTCTCTACACCTGTGTCTTTATTTCTGCCCTGCCACTAGGTTCATCAGTATTGTTTTTTTAGATTCCATCTATGTGTGTTAGCATACAATATTTGTTTTTCTCTTTCTGACTTACTTCACTCTGTATGACAGACACTAGGTCTATCCACCTCATTACAAATACCTCAATTCCGTTCCTTTTTATGGCTGAGTAATAGTCCATTGTATATATGTGCCACATCTTCTTTAACCATTCATCAGTCAAAGGACATTGAGGTTGCTTCCATGTCCTGGCTATTGTAAATAGTGCTGCAATGAGCATTGTGGTACATGTATCTTTTTGAATTATGGTTTTCTCAGGGTATATGCCCAGTAGTGGGATGGCTGGGTCATATGGTAGTTCTATTTTTAGCTTTTAAGGAACCTCCATACTGTTCTCCATAGTGGCTGTATCAATTTACATTCCCACCAACAGTGTGAGAGGGTCTCCTTTTCTCCACACCCTCTCCAGCATTTATTGTTTGTAGATTTTTTTTTCATAATGGCCCTTCTGACCAGTGTGAGGTGATACCTCATTTTGGTTTTGATTTGCATTTCTTTAATGATTAGTGGTGTTGAGAATCCTTTCAGGAGTTTGTTGCCAATCTGTATATCTTCTTTGGAGAAATGTCTGTTTAGGTCTTCTGCCCATTTTTGGATTGGGTTGTTTGTTTTTTTGATGTTGAGCTGCATGAGCTGCTTGTATATTTTGGACATTAATCGTTTGTTGCTTCATTTGCAAATATTTTCTCCCCTTCTAAGGGTTGTCTTTTCGTCTTGTTTATGGTTTCCTTTGCTGTGCAAAAGCTTTGAAGTTTCATTAGGTCCCATTTGTTTATTTTTGTATTTATTTCCATTACTCTAGGAGGTGGGTCAAAAAAGATATTGCTGTGATTTATGTCAAAGCATGTTCTTCCTATGTTTTCCTCTAAGAGTTTTATAGTGCCTGGTATTACATTTAAGTCTCTAATCCATTTTGAGTTTATTTTTGTGTATGGTGTTAGGGAGTGTTCTAATTTCATTCTTTTACATGTAGCTGTCAGTTTTTGCAGCACCACTTATTGGAGGGACTCTCTTTTCTCCACTGTATATCTTTGCCTCCTTTGTCATAGATAGTTGACCATAGGTGTGTGGTGTATGTCTGGACTTTCTACCTTGTTCCATTTATCTATGTTTCTGTTTTTGTGCCGGTACCATATTGTCTTGATTACTGTAGCTTTCTAGTATAGTCTGAAGTCAGGAAGTCTGATTCCTCCAGCTCTGTTTTTTTCCATCAAGACTGCTTTGGCTATTCGGGGTCTTTTGTGTCTCCATACAAATTTTAAGATTTTTTGTTCTAGTTTCATAAAAAATGCCATTAGTAATTTGATACGGATTGCACTGAATCTTAGATTGCTTTGGGTAGTATAGACATTTTCACAATATTGATTCTTCCAATCCAAGAATATGGTACAGCTCTCCATCTGTTGCTATCATCTTTAATTTCTTTCATCAGTGTCTTATAGTTTTCTGCCTACAGGTCTTTTGTCTCCCTAGGTAGGTTTATACCTAGGTACTTTATTCTTTTTGTTACAATGGTAAATGGGAGTATTTCCATAATTTCTCTTTGAGATTTTTCATCATTAGTGTATAGGAACGCAAAAGATTTCTGTGCATTAATTTTGTATCCTGCCAGTTTACCAAATTCATTGATTAGCTCTAGTAGTTTTCAGGTGGCTTTTTTAGGATTCTCTATGTATAGTATCATGTCATCTGCAAACAGTGACAGTTTTACCTCTTCTTTTCCAATTTGTATTCTTTTATTTTTTTCTTCTCTGATTACCATGGCTAGGACTTCCAAAACTATGTTGAATAATAGTGGTGAGAGTGGACATCTTGTCTCATTCCTGATCATAGAGGAAATGCTTTCAGTTTTTCACAATTGAGAATGATGTTTCCTGTGGCTTTGTCATATATGGCCTTTATTATGTTGAGGTAGGTTCCCTCTATGCCCACTTTCTGGAGAGTTTTTATCATAAGTGGGTGTTGAATTTTGTCAAAAGCTTTTTCTGCATCTATTGAGGTTCTGCAATTTTTTGGAAGAGTTTGAGAAGGATGGGTGTTAGCTCTTCTCTACATGCTTGATAGAATTCACCTGTGAAGCCATCTGGTCATGGACTTTGTTGGAAGATTTTTAATCACTGTTTCAATTTCTTTACTTGTGATTTGTCTGTTCATATTTTCTGTTTCTTCCTGGTTCAGTCTTGGAAGCTTCTACCTATGCTTTGTATTTCTGTGGTGTCTGTGGTAACTTCTCCTTTTTCATTTCTAATTTTATTGATTTGAGTCCTCTCCCTGTTTTCCTTGATGAGTCTGGCTAATGGTTTATCAATTTTGTTTATCTTCTCAAAGAACCAGATTTTAGTTTTCTTGATCTTTGCTATTGTTTTCTTTGTTTCTATTTCATTTATTTCTGCTCTGTTCTTTATGATTTCTTTCCTTCTGCTAACTATGGGTTTTGTTTGTTCTTCTTTCTCTAGTTCCTTTAGGTGTAGTGTTAGATTGTTTACTTGAGATTTTTCTTGTTTCTTGAGGTAGGCTTGTATAGTTATAAACTTGTCTCTTAGAACTGCTTTTGCTCCCAACACTGGAGCCTACCTGTGCTCTTTGGTAGGGCTAATGGCAGACTCTGGGAGGGCTCACACCAAGGAGTACTTCCCAAAACTTCTGCTGCCAGTGTCCTTGTCCCCACTGTGAAACAGAGCCACCCCCTGCCTCTGCAGGAGACCCTCCAATACTAGCAGGAAACCCTCCAATACTAGCAGGAAGGTCTGGTTCAGTCTCCCCCGGGGTCACTGCTCCTTCCCCTGGGTCCCAATGCTCACACTACTTTGTGTGTGCCCTCCAAGAGTGGAGTCTCTGTTTCCCCCAGTCTTGTCGAATTCCTGCAATCAGTTCCCACTAGGCTTCAAAGTCTGATTCTCTAGGAATTCCTCCTCCCGTTGCCAGAACCCCAGGTTGGGAAGCCTTACATGGGGCTCAGAACCTTCACTCCAGTGGGTGGACTTCTGTGGTATGAGTGTTTGCCAGTCTGTGAGTCACCCACCCACCAGTATAGGATTTGATTTTGCTGTGATTGCGTCCCTCCTACCATCTCATTGTGGTTTCTCCTTTGTCTTTGTATGTGGGGTATCTTTTTTGGTGAGTTCCAGTGTCTTCCTGTCAATGATTGTCCAGCAGCTATTTGTGATTCTGGTTGTCTCACAAGAGGGAGTGAGAGCATGTCCTTCTAGTCTGCTATCTTGGTTCCTCCTCCCAGGGACCTATTGCTGCTCTTGAAGGCATCAATTTGATGCCTTGTTCAGGCCCCTGGATGCCCGTTCATGAGACCTGTCCCCATGGTGAACTACTACATCACAGGAGGGACATCCCACTGGCTGCGTATCCACTCTGGCCGGCTCAGCACTGCACCCTTCAGGTGCGTGGTCACATCAATCCCCCGAGGGGCACCTATTTGTGATTTTTTTGTTTCCTGTGGTAGGACTGTATTGTTACAGGCTTCCATCTTACAACTGGTTTTGCTGCATCCCATAGGTTTTGGGTCATCTTGTTTTCATTGTCATTAGGAAATAAAAAAGAGAAAGGGGAAAGAAGACAGAATAAAAGAATAGCAACATAGAAATAGAAATATAAAAAATTAAAATAGATAATATATTAAAGAAAAAAAAAGACAAAACCCCAGAGAAAAGGTAAAGACAAAATGAAACAAACAAAAACAGAAACAAGGAAACACACACATGTAAAAGAAACAAAAACAGCCAAATAAAACAAAAAGCAAGAGATCAACCAGACAAATAGAACTCAAAACTGAAATCAAACATTTAGGATTAAAACTAACAAAAACACATAACCAAAAAACAAAACCAATGCAGTGTGCCAGCTGAAGAATAAAACAAGGAAACAGAACAAACTAATAAAAATGATTTTAAAAATAATGAAATAAAATAAAATAAAAAGGGAAAGAACACAGGACAACAGAAAAGCAAAGTAGAAATTGAAATACAAAAATAAAAATAAAAAATATGTTATAAAACACAGAGATCCCAAAAGACTAAATAACAAAAAAACTAAAACAGCAAGCAAACAAACAAAAAAAAACCAAAAAACAAAAAAAGCCAGAACCAACAACAGAATGAATCAAAGCATAATAAAATTAATAGTAATAATTTTGTTTCCCTGAGGTCTCCGTTGTAAGTATCCTTGCACACACCATGAGCCACAGCCCACCTCTGCCTCTGCAAGAAGCTCTCCTCTGCCTCTGGGCTGGTCTCTGGACCTCCTGTGCACCCTGTGGGGAAAACTTAGACTCTGATCTGGTCCAGTTCCTGCATGTGCTTGCCCCCAAAGTCCACAGCTGCCAGAGCTAGACTGTTTTCATTTGTGGGAACACTCATTGTCTACTCAGATATTCCATAGATGCAGCGTCTACCTAGCCGATTGCGGGGATTTAATCTGCAGCTTGTACAGCTGATGGAAAGATTTTCAGTCTTCTTCCTTAGTCAACCTGTCCCTGGGGTTCAGGTTTGGTTTCATACTCACTTCTGTGTGTGGTCCACCCACAGGAATCTGGTCCTAAGGCTACCTTGGAGCTCTTGGGTCTGCCCCTGTGAGGACCAGGCACAGAGGTGGTATGACTGCCTGGATTGTAGGAGCCCTGGCAGCGCCAAATGTGCAGGGAAGCTGGCAGCCACGGGTGCAAGAGATATGGCCCTAGTCCTAATTCATTTTTTATTTTACTTGAGTCTTCTTTTTCTCTACTTGAGTCTTACTTGTCAATTTTATGTTTGCAAAAAGTCAGCTCTTAGTGTTATTGATTTTTTTTTCCTGTTGTCCTTTTTGCCTCTTATTTATTTCCTCTCTGATCTGTATTTCCTTCCTTTTACTCACTTTCTCACTTTGGGCTGCATTTGTCCTTTTTCTAGTTCCTTTCAATGTTAAGTTATGTTGTTTATTTGAGATTTTTCTTGTTTCTTGAGGTCAGCATTTACTGCTATTAACTTCCCTCTTAGACCTATTTTTACCTTATCCCATAAGATTTTGTATGTGTATTTCCATTTTAAGAATTTTTAGATTCTCTTTTGAATTCTTATTTGACCCATTGATCAGAAGCATGTTTAATCTCCACATATTTGTAAATTTTCCAGTTTTCCTCTTATAACTGATTTCTCGTTTCCTGCCATTGTGGTTGGAAAAGATGTTTGATATGAATTCAATCTTCTTAAATTTATTAAGACATGTTTGTGGCCTAACATATGTTCTATGCTGAAGAATGTTATGTGCATTTGAGAAGAATGTGTATTTTGTTGCTTTTGGGTGGAATGTTCTGTATTCATCTTTTAAATCCATCTGGTCTAATGTGTTGTTTAATGCTGTTTTCTTGTTGATTTTCTATCCAGATGATCTATCCATTGATGAAAGTGGGGTATTAAAATCCCCTATTATTATTGTATTGTGGTCTGTTTCTCCCTTTAGGCCTATTAATATTTGCTTTACACATTAGGTGCTCCTATGTTGGGTGCATAATTACTTACAAATGTTATATCCTCATGCTGAATTAACCCCTTTATCATTATGTAATGTCCTTCATTGTCTCTTATATCAGTCTTTGTTTTAAAGTCCATTTTGTCTGATATAAGTATAGCTACCTCAGCTATCTTTTGGTTTCCATTTGCATGGAATAACTTTTCCATCCCTTCAGTTTGTGTGTGTCCTTACATCTGTAGTAAATCTCTCTTGTAGGCAGCATATAGTTGGGTCTTCCTTTTTAACCATTCAGCCACACTGTCTTGATTGGAAAACTTAGTTCATTTACATTTAAAGTAATTATTGATAGGAAAGTAATTATTGATAGTACTTATTGCCCTTTTGTTAATTGTTTTCTGTTTTGTAGTTCCATTGTTCCATTTTTCTTTTGCTCTCTTACTTTGTGATTTGATGACTTTCTGTAGTGTATGCTTAGAATCCTTTCGCTTTTTCTTTTATGTATCTACTATAGGTTATTTCTTGTTGTTACCATGAGGCTGAAAGTCTTTATTGGCATCTCCTAATAAAGAAAAGAAGACAAAGGGGGAAAATTTCATCACAAAATATACTACAAAACTTCCTAAGTATCTTTTTTCACTCACTTATATACCAGAATTTAATACCATGTGGCAAGTGCCTTGTAACAAGGAGTTAACATAGTAGGCCTGAGACTGCTGTCTTGGAAAGACCAGCTGCAAGGTTGGCTGATATCTGTGACCTCGGATTTCAGGAGGGTTCCCATCACCCTCACTGATAAGAATGGCTCACTATGCCTAAACTGTTTCTATAAACAATGTTGTTTATACCAAACACCTGATTTCTTTTGGGGAGTCTGTAATTTTTTTGAGTCAGGCAGAGAGTGCCTACAAGACTAACCCCCAGTAAAAACTCTGGGCACCAAGTTTCTGATGAGCTTGTCACTATTGATTTTGCAATTTGCAAGTTGCTGGAGGAATTAAATGCACTCTATTTGACTCCATTCAAAGAGGACTCTTTAAAGCTTGTGTCTGGTTTCCTCTGGACTTTGCCTCATGTGTCTTTTCTTTCTCCTGGTTTTGTTTTGTGTTTTTTCAGTGTAAAAGATCATCATCAGGAGTACAACTACATACCCAGTTATTCTAGAGAATCATCAAACCTGGGAGTAGTCTTGGGGACCCAGAACACATGCTCCAATCTCACTTCTCCTTTCCCTGTTGACACTTCAGCTGTGCTTTTCAAATTCTACAATCCTTTTAAAATACAAATCAATTGACTGAATGACATCAGCAAAAATGGAGTAGGGAACTCCAAACTCTCCTTCTACAAAAGCAATGATTAGGCCTCTGGAATCTAATCAAAACATACCACAACCAGGGGAATGCTCAGTGAAGAAAGAATACCTACGTTTTGGTAAGAGAGCTTTGTAGTGTTTAACTTAGCTGTTACAATCACCTACTCCACAGCAGAATGAATAAAAAACAATGATCCAACTATATGGTATTTATAAGAGACTCACATTAGATCTAAAGACACAAATAGGTTGAAAGTGAGAGGATGGAAAAACACAATAGCCAAAACATAATTCACTTGTTCCACTACCCCACTATTAGTTAATGTTTTTCAGGCAATGCTGACATTTGGGTGGAAACAACCCAATGTCTATCAACTGATTAATGGGTAAACAAAATATCATATGTCTATACAATGGAATATTATTCAGCCATAAAAGGGAATGAAGCCATTAAAAAAGAATACATGCTACAACAGGATCAAACCTTAAAAACATTCTAATTGAAAGAAGCCAGACCAAAAAGGCTACATATTGTATGATTCCAGTTAAATGAAATATACAGAATTAGGTATGTCTATAGAGGCAGAAAGCAAAATCAGTGGTTGCCCCAAGTTGAGGGTTTGGGGAAGAATTGGAACTGACTGCTTAATAGGTATGGTTTTCATTTTGGGGTGATGAAAATCTTCTGGAATTAGATAACTGTGATGGTTGTACAATATTATAGATATACTAAAAGCCACTAAATTGAACATTTCAAAATGGTTAAAATGGGGAATTTTATGTTTTATGAATTTTATCCCAACATAAGTAATATAAATCAATTTAGCCTCTCTTAGCTTCTTTCAACTCTTTTCTTCTTCTAATCAGGAGTCAATAATCACCATAAATTTTTAGAAACCAATAATAATAGTAATAGCTAACATTTTGGGTACTTATTCTGAGACATGCATTCTTCTTCTTTTAATCCAATCACAATAACCCTAAATAAGTAGTGATATCATCCACATTTTAAAGATAATAACTTTGAGGCAAGGCCAGACAGTAAGTAAGCAGCAGAACTGGGATGCAAACTAAGGAAAAGCTGCATTCTGAATAATTTTTTTTTTTATAACACTCTCTTCCTGGGCAAGGGAATAGAGGTGAAACTGTGTGTATGTTTATTTTAATATTTTTTCACACTGTCATGCTACAAATTCCTAAAATTTGGGTCAGAGAATAATCTGAGGGATAAATGCAGGGATTTGGTAAACATTTATCACTCCTTTTTGACACAAAAACATCTTTGGAGCAAGTTTGTGTACAAAAAGCCGTCACCTCTTAGAGTGAGCTCCTTCCCTTGGTATAAAACTTGGAGGTGAGAGTCCTTTGACCAGTGGCTTTGGGGTCTCAATGGTCTTAGTTTAGGGGGCTATGGTGGGAAATATTGCACCCAACTGCTGTCAGGGATCCTACTGTTTTACCTGTGAAGTTCTTGGAGTCACCAGGCAGGAATTCCAGAATTTTTATTAAGTACACAGAAACCTCCATCAAATGCCAAACAGACATGTACATCAGAGAGACAGAGACAGAGTGAGTGAGTGTGTGTTGGGGGGTGGGGTTGGGGGGGTATTAGGGAAAAAGTTGAGACATGGGCTGAGCAGAGGGAGAATTTGGGCTTTTGTACTTAAAAGAAAGTGTACACTCAGACACACATTCTGTATGAAGAAATTATTCTGTTTTTTAAAGATAAATGATCAAATAAGAAAAATATAGGAAAAATATCAGGGCACAGGTAAAAAGCAAGTAAGATATAGAGGCTGGTGGGGCTGGGATAGAGACCTGGCTCAGACATTTATGAGCTTCATGACCTTGAGTAACTTATTTGAATTCTAAGTTTCCTGATGAAGACCACCCACCTCTTAGGAGGGTGAAGGTTAGAAATAATAAACTCACATTCAAAAACAATGCCTGGGGCTTCCCTGGTGGCACAGTGGTTGAGAGTCCGCCTGCCGGTGCGGGGGACAGAGGTTCGTGCCCTGTTCCGGGAGGGTCCCGCGTGCCACGGAGCGGCTGGGCCCGTGGGCCATGGCCGCTGAGCCTGCGCGTCCGGAGCCTGTGCTCCGCAATGGGAGGGGCCGCGACAGTGAGAGGCCCGCGTACTGAAAAAAAAAAAAAAAAAAAAAAAAAAAACAATGCCTGGCATAAAGAAGATATTGCCCCTGGGACTGCACATTGCAAAAATCAAACTTGAGAGTAGGAGGCATCACTAACCTATGCCCAAGTTAGACACTTTTTCAGAGCATGAGTGTCTAAGTAGGGTGCCCTGTAATGAGTACTTGTCATGGGAGACACAATGATATAGTTTGATGGACACTTTATACCAAATACACAAAATTAACTTGTGTTAAGAGACGTGGGAGATGTATGCCGAAAAACTTGTATATTCAATAAGTGCTTTCAGAGGAGGAAAATGTTATGCCAACAAGAGAATCAGGAAAGGCTTTGTGGAAGAAGTGGAGAACATAGATGGGCCCAAAGTAGTGAATATTGCAGCTGGGGCCACTACTTGCACAAATAATAAGAGGTTGAAAAGCAAGAGGCTTGAGTAGTTGATTTTGGCTAGAGCTGAAAATTTGTAAATGGAAGATAAAGAGGAAATGCATTTTAGGGCAAAATTCTGGAGAGTCCTTCCTGCTTGGCAAGTGTTCAGGATTTATCCAGAAAGCAGGGATGAGAGTTTGAGCCTCGGGTTGTAGGGAGCTGAGAGAAATAATGGTGCAATGGACGAAGACCCATGTACATATAACACTCTTTCATAAACACAAGGTTCTATACATTTGGCCCTGCTCAATTAGGATGCCATGAATCAAATTTCTGCAGGTCACAGGAATTATTTATAAACCTGCAATGCTTCACTAAATGTATACTCAGGTTAGAATTCAATTTATACATTGGGTGCTGAGTTAGCACTGAGCTGTCTGGACATGGAAATAGTCTCCTCCAATCCTGAGATTTTTTTTTTTCCTATCAAGCAACTATTTATAATTGATCTTTCCTTATTTTTATTCACGAGCCCCATTTGGCACCCATCTAAAATTCTGGCGATGTCTCTGTCAATTTTAACGATGTAGCTGAAGAGAAAACTTTACAAAGTAAAAATCTGTAGTTAACCTTTCCTCACTGCTCTGCTTCCTGAAAGTGTGTCCACAGGGCAAGAGTGTTGTTCTAGGAGGCTGAAGGAAAATATCTGATAAAGTAAAGCTTAGCATTAAAGTCCTTTTCTTAACAAATTAAAATGGTCTTATTTTCTGTTTATTTTCTGTCTGTGCATCTTTCCTCATTTGTTTTGGCTGTCCTTATTACTAATGCAAGTTTCTGTAATCCTTCCTCTCCCTTATACACAGTTCATAAAGCAACACTCCTGGTTCCATGCCAATAGGAGAACATATGAGTACAAATAATCCAAAGGTCATTTGCTTTTAGTTTTGGAATATGATATTGTTTTGTTAAAAGCAGACATACTTCTTAAATTTATTTTGCTTAGAAACATAAATATTAATTAGCATTGCTTGAAAAACATCACCTGAAGAGTGGGATAGTGGAACAAGTAGATTAGGTACTCTGCTGTGAGGCAAGGTGGACTAACCATGGATTAATAATCACTATAGAGAAGTCACTAAGAATTGATCAGAAATTTATGCACCAGGAAATAATATTACTTTATTTGGATGACTATTTTTTCTTTTCAAATTACTGGTTAAAATATATTTGACATTCCCCTCTCTAAATAGAATGTGATAGATCTCCAGTTCTGAACCATCACATATAGGGCAAGACTGAGAATAGACATCCACATGCATCTTCCCAACTTCCTAAGAGATACTTTCACATGAATATTATCTTATCACCTCAAAATCATCTTGTCTGAACAGAGCATTGTCTCTCTAAAAGCTACTCGCAATTTCCATCTTCTCGTTATCCAAACTTCAGATCACTTTGCATTATTTTCCCTTTTCATCAATCTGTGCTGAGGGGGCACTCCTTTTCCCAACTAAACTTTAATAATTCAGTCAGCAAATGTCATACTATGAAGTATAGATGAGGACAAGGGTTTCCAGTTCCACATGTAAGGAGTTTAGAGATTGCTAATCTGTCCTAACAAGTAAAATCCTAAACAGATTGAAAAATCAACAACTCTTCTAGCATCTACAAGTGGTGGGGACAAAGGGAAAACAGATGCCCCGCAAATTGGAGATACCAACAGGTGAATACATAGACTATCAACTTTATCAAAGCAGAGACTCCTAAGTAGAAACCACTGTGGTACCCAGGGCTAGGTAGGAAATTATGAACTGTAATTGGCAAATTACTAGAAGCTCAGTGTAGACAACTCTGAGTTAAAAACTCCAGGGGGGGACCCTCACAATTTTGTAAGATTTACCTCTAGGAACTTGACCATGTTCCAACAGTAAATACAGGAGAAAAATCCTCTCATGCTTCTGCAAGAGGAGGGGAAAGGGAACCATTTTGAAATATGCCAAAGCACTCTGTTTTTCTTAACAAGTTCTACACTCAGGAGAAACTCATTAACTAGAGCCTAAGCTGCTATGTTATGTCAGAGCCTAACTGACCTGGGGAAAGGATATTCCCAACTCCAGCCCACTCTACCTATACTCTTCCACATAAGTGGGGAGAAAAACACCTCAGAGACACTTGTGGAGTTCACAGTCCAGAAACATAAGATCACTAAAAGATTGAGACCTAATCAGGACTATAGAACATTTCTCTCCACCCTCATGCCTCACCACCATATTACAAGGGCCTATTGACAGCAGTTCTTTTTACTCAGTATATAGCGTCCAGTTATCAAAACAAAAGCCCAAACCAGCGAACAAAAAACAAAGGCATACTGAAAGACAAAAAAAAAAAAAAAATCAAAACAAAACACAATTTGAAGAGTGGGCAAGCATCAGAAACAGACATCACAGGGATGTTGAAATGATCAGACTGGGAATTTAAAACAATTATGATTAATATGCTAAGGGACTAATGGACAAAGTAGATAACATGCAAGAACAGATGGAAAAATGTAAGCAGAGAGGTAAAACCTCTAAGGAAAAAAAAATGTCAGAGATTAAAAAAAAAAAGCACTAACAGAAATGGATAATTCCTTTGATGGCTTCATTAGTAGCCCATTAGTAGTAGATGTGGCTAAGGAAAGAATATCTAAGATTGAGCATCTCAATAGAAACATCCAAAACTGAAAAGTAAAGATAACAAAGACTGAAAAAAAGAAAGAATATCCAAGAACCATGAGACAACTAAAAAAGTTGTAATATATACATATATAATGGGAATATCAGAAGAAATATTTGAATCAATAATGACTGAGGATTTTCCAAGGTAAATGTAAGATATCAAAACACAGATCCAGGAATCTCAGAGAACACCAAGCAGGATAAATGTCAAAAAAATCTATGCATAGGCATATCATTTTCAAATTACAGAAAATCAAAGAAAAAAATATTGAAAGAAGCCAGGAGGAAAACACTTCCATATAAAGGAACAATGATAAGAACCACATCTGACTTCCCAAACTATGCAAGAAAAAGGGGAGTAAAGTGAAATGCTTTAAAGCATTGAAAGAAAAAAACCTCACCAACCTAGAATTTTGTACCCTGTGAAATAATCCTTCAAAATTAAGGAAAAATACTTCTCAAACAAACAAAAATTGAGGGAAATTTGTTACCAGTAGACCTGCCTTGCAAAAAATTTTAAAAGAAGTTCTTTAGAAATAAGGAAAATGATATATATCAGAAACTCAGATCTACATAAAGAAAGAAAGCACATAAAAGAAGGAATAAAGGTAAAATTACAGCTTTCTTTTTTAATTCTTAATTGCTCTAACAAGTAACAGTTCAAAATAATAGCAACAATGTTTGATTATATATGCTTATGTATATAACTTTTGTATGCTTATGTCAGTGTATATATAAGTATATTTATATGCTCCTAAGCATAGTTACATATGTGCGTGTGTGTGTGTATATATATATATATATATATACACTTATGTATGCTTATATATAAAAATAAAATACAGTATTTATACAAGGGATGGAAGGAAGAATTAGGATGATTTTGTTGTTATAATGTACTCACACTACCTATGAAATGATGGTATTATTTGAAAGTGGACTTGGATTAGTTGTAATGTATATTGCAAACTCTAGGGCAACCATTTAAAGTAAAAAAAATTATAACTAATATCTTAAGAGAGAAAATAGAATCATATAAAATTCTCAATTAAAACAAAAGCAGGGCTTCCCTGGTGGTGCAGTTGTTGACAGTCCACCTGCCGATGCAGGGGACATGGGTTCATGCCCTGGTCCGAGAAGATCTCACATGCCGTGGAGCAGCTAGGCCCGTGGGCCATGGCTGCTGAGCCTGTGCGTCCAGAGCCTGTGCTCTGCAACGGGAGAGGCCACAATAGTGAGAGGCCCGCATACCGCAAAAAAAAAAAAAAAAAAAAAAAAGGCAGAAAAAGAATAGAAGTCAATAAATGGAAACAAAGAACAAGCACAGCAATTAGAAAATAGTAACAAATATGGTAGCTATTAATCCAACTATATCAATAATTACTTTGTTAATTGTCCAAATGCATCAATTAAAAGGAAGTGTTTGTCAGAGTGGATCAAAATATATGACCCAACTGTAGGATGTCTACAAAAACCTACTTTACCTATAAAGACACATTTAGATTAAAAGTAAAATGGGTAGAAAAAAATACACCATGCTAACACTAATCAAAAGAAATCAGGATGTTAATTTCAGACAAAGAATATTTAAAAGCAAGGAAAGAGATCGGGGTAAAGAGGGTGTTACATAATGATAAAGGCATCAATTTTCTGAGAAGACACAATAATCCTTAATGTCTACGCACCTAACAAGAGAGCATCAAACTATGTGAGGCAAAAACTGAAAGAACTGCAAGGAGAAATACATAAATCTACTATCACATTGGAGACATTTAACACTCTATCAGAAATGGACAGATCCAGTAGGCAGAAAATTAATAAGTAAATAGTTGAACTCAATAACACCATCACTCAACTGGATATAAGGACCACAATGGAATTAAACTAGAAATTAATAACAGAAAGATAACTGAAAATCCCCAAATGTATGTAGATTAAGCAATATACTTCTAAATAACACATGGGTCAAAGAAGAAATCTCACTAGAAATTTAAAATATTTTGAACAAAATGAAATGAAAACAATTTATCTATTTGTGGAATGCAGTGAAATTAGTTTTCAGGGGAAAATTATAAAATCAAACTATATTATAATTCTATAAGTATAATAAATATATTAGTATCTATAAGTATAATATTTTCTGTTTACTGGCTCTAAAATGAATCATCTAATGTTCCAGCTTAGGAAACTAGAAAAATTAATCCAAAGTAAGCAGAAGAAAAGAAATATTATTTTTAAGAAATATTTCTTATTAAGAAGTAATGCAGAATTTTTTTCAGAAAAAAATGGACTTTAACAAAAAGAGTTGTTGGATCAAAGTACCTACTGTTTTTAATATAAGTATATGTGGTCAAATAAATATGGTCAAATTTTAGAAAATTATGTTAATTTATCCATTTCCCCACATTTTTACTCACACTAATTTTAAAAATCTGGTCAACTTGCTTGACAAAAAGTAAAATCCCATTTTAAATTTGCTTTTTTCTAATTACTTAATTTCTTAAATTACCCCAAATAACAGGGTTTAGGTTTAGGTTTTGGGAGGACATATGGTAAATAAATACTATCTGAGGTAATGGTTAAGTGAATAAGAATGGTAGACCTGAATAAGTAGTATTAAAAAATGAACAATCCATTTATTTACCCTAAACAATTTCACTTTTGTTTTCAGTAGAAGTGTGTGTCATAGTCTACTTGAATAAATTTGTGTCTTAGTTTCTCTGGATTTTTTTTAAAAAAAGAAGTAATGCAGAAATCAATGAAAAAGAAAATAGGAAATCAATGGAGAAAAATCAGTGAAATCAAAAGCTGAAATTGGTGACTTTCTAGCCAGGTCAACAAAGAGAGAGAGAGAGAGGATACAATTTACTAATATCAGAAATGAAAAGAGGTAACATCCCTACAGATTCCATGAAAATGTAAAGTGATAAGAGAATACTATGAACAGCCATAGGCCCATGAATTTGATAACCTAGATGAAATAGACCAATTCCTTGAAAGACACAATCTGCAAAAACTCACACAAGAGGAAATACATAATCTGAATAGGTTTATAGCTATTAAAGAAATTGAATCAACAATTAATAACCTTCCAGGGGCTTCCCTGGGGGCGCAGTGGTTGAGAATCCGCCTGCCGATGCAGGGGACATGGATTCGTGCCCCGGTCCAGGAAGATCCCACATGCCGTGGAGTGGCTGGGCCCGTGAGCCATGGCCACTGAGCCTGTGAGTCCAGAGCCTGTGCTCCACAATGGGAGAGACCACAACAGTGAGAGGCTGGCGTACCAAAAAAAAAAAAAAATTAATAACCTACCAAAAGAGAAAGTACCAGGCCCAGATATGTTCACTAGTGAATTCTACCAAACATTTAAGGTAGAAATCATAACAACTTCCTACAATATCTCTTAGAGGATAGAAGCAGAGGGAATTCTTCATAACTCATTCTATGAGGCCAGCGTTACCCTAATACCAAAGCCAGACAGAAACATCTTGTTATAAAAGAAAACTGCAGGCAAATATCTCTCATGAACATAGATGTGAAAATCCTCAACAGAATACTAGCAAATCAAATCCAACAATGTATAAAAACAATTATACACCATCACCAAGTTGGATTAATCCCAGCTATGCAAGGCTTGTTTAACATTTGAAAATTAATGTAATTCATCACATCAACAGGCTAAGGAAGAAAAATCATATGATCATATCAATAGATAGAGTAAAAGCATTTGACAATATCCAATAGCCATTCATGATAGAAAGTCTCAGTAAGTTAGGAAGAGAGGGAAACTTTCTCAACTTGGTAGAGATGATCTACCAAAAAACCTACAGCTAACATTATACTTAATGGTGGGAGACTGGAAGCTTTCTCACTAAGAACAAGTACAAGGTAGGCGTGTGCCCTCTCACCACTCCTTTTCAACATCATACTGGAAGTCTTTGTTGATGCAATAAGACAAGAAATGGAAATAAAAGGGACAGAGATTGGAAGGAAGGAATAAAATTTTTTGTTCATAGATGACATGACCATCTATATAGAAAATCTGAAAAAAATTGACCAAAAAAACCCTTTTGGAACTAATATGTGATTATAGAAAAGTTGCAGGATACATGATTAATTATACAAAAGTCAGTTGCTTTCCTGTATACCACCAGTGAACATGTGGAAATTGAAATTAAAAACATAACACCCTTTACACTAACACTGCTCAAAATGAAATACTTAGGGATAAATCTAACAAAATATGAACAAGATGTATGTTAGGAGAACTACAAAACTGAAAAAAATTGAACAAGAATTAACAGAGATATTCTAAATTCATTGATAGGAAGACTAAATACTGTCAAGATGTCAGTTCATCCCAACTTGATCTATAGATCAGTGCAATCCCAGTCAAAATCACAGCAAGTTATTTTTGTGGATATAAACAAACTGATGCTAAAGTGTATATGGAGAAGCAAAAGACCCAGAAAAGCCACGACAATTTTGAAGAAGAACAAAGTTGGAGGACTTACACTACCCAACTCAAGACCTACTATAAAGATACAGTAATCAAGACAATGTAGTATTGGTGAAAGAATAGATGAATAGATTAGTGGAACAGAATAGAGAGCCCTGAAATAGACCCCATAAACATAGTCAACTGATCTTTCATGAAAGAGCAAAGGCCATACA
Organism: Physeter macrocephalus; assembly: GCF_002837175.3. Lineage (NCBI taxonomy): Eukaryota > Metazoa > Chordata > Mammalia > Artiodactyla > Physeteridae > Physeter > Physeter macrocephalus. The sequence continues at coordinate 102,151,724 of NC_041224.1, read as the reverse complement.
ATGGAGCAAAGATAGTTTCTTTAACAAATGGCACTGAAACAACTGCAAATCTACATGCAAAAAAAAACACACAAAAAATCTAGACACAGACTTTACACCTTTTACAAAATTAAAATGAATCATAGACCTAAATACAAAACACAAAACTATAAAACTCCTAGATGTCATCATAGGATAAAACCTAAATAACCTTGAGTATGGTGATGACTTTTTAGATACAATGTCAGACATACTTTCTGTGAAAGAAATAATTAATAAACTGGACTTCATTAAAATTAAAAGTGTATATTCTGCAATCGACAATGTCAAGAGAATGAAAACATAAGCCACAGTCTGGGAGAAAATATTTGCAAAAGACATGTATGATAAAGGGCTATTATCCAAAATACACAAAGAACTTTCAAAACTCAGTGATAAGAAAACAATCAATCTGATAAAAAAAAAATGGACCAAAGACCTTAACAGATATTTCATCAAAGAATATACACAGGTGTCAGATAAACATATGAAAAGATGTTCCACATCATATATCATCAGGGAAGTACAAATTAAAACAATCAGATAGCACTAAACACCTTTTAGAATGAACAAAATGCCAAACATTGATAACACCAAATACTGGCAAGGATGTGGAGCAACACGAAATCTCCTCTGTTGTTGGTGGGAATGCAAAATGGTACAGCCCCTTTGGAAGAGAGTTTGGCAGTTTCTTCCAAAACTAAACATACCCTTATGACATGATCTAGCAAACACATCCCTTGTTATTTACCCAAAGGAGTTGGAAACTTATGTCACACAAAAACCTGCACATGGATGTTTATAGCAGTTTTATTCATAATTGTAAAAACTTGGAAGCAACCAAGATGTCCTTCAGTAGATAAATGGATAAGAAAACTGTGGTACGTCCAGACAATGCCTGGTAGGAGCACAACCACGCCTGATGGTTCAGTCTTATAGTTGATGACAAAACCCATTAAAACAGAGATGGAAAATCTAGAGACCTATAGTAACAGGATGAGAGTGAGCCTGGTGAGTTCTATAGTAAATTGGGAAAAACATGGTCTGTCTTGAGGATATAACTTTACCTGGCCCAAGATAAATTTTGCTTTCTATATTGAAGACACAGTGTTAACCAGATATTTTGAATTTTCAGTAAAAGTTGGCCTTAAGGATTATTGTTTAAAATTTCCTAAAGCTTTAAGTGTTGGCAGCTAATTTTAAAAATATTTAAATACCCCACGGACCCATAGTATTTCTAACAGTCTGAATTTTGTTGATTGCTCCCATGGTGTCATTTAGCATACTTCACTGTCCTTTGTATTTCCTGATTAGTGGTAGTTAGGTCTAGTGGCTTGATTGAATTCAGGTTTGACTTTTTTTTTCTTTTTCAGTAAGAATACTTCTGGTAATACATATCTGTCAGGAGCCACATAGTATCTGATTTTTTTCTTTATCTGATGTTTGCATTAAGGAATGAAAATGGTGATATTCTAAATCTATCATTCCTTCTTCATTTTTTTGTTGAAACATTTCTATCAAGAGAAACTTTCCTTGTCAAGTAATTTTGTAGAGGAAGTGCAGGATAAACACTTGTTTCTTTCCATTTTTTTATCAGTTTTTAAAACAAGGAGTTGCTTCCCTGGCATGCTTCAAATATGACAAATTAGCTGTTGTTTTAATATCATTGTGATCTCATGGATTTAAGTATAGTTTTATGCTTTAGTTGTCTTCACACACTGTCCCTTATTGATGCTCAAATTGTCCTGTGTAGGACAATGGGAGCCTCTTTCAGCTGGTTTCTGAAGTTTTTGTTTTGTTTTGACATGACCCTAGTAGTGATGAAGAATTTTAGTTTCTAAAGTGATGAAATATTTCAGGCTCAGATTGTCAATTTTCTCACTCACCCCTAAGATCTCCTTTATGAGCAAATTTGAGCATCTTTTCATATTGTTAAACACTATTTGCATGTCATTTCTATGAATTGTCTGTTTATGTCTAAAGTTTTTTTTTTCCTTTATGGTTGTTGATTATTGCTTATCTCTTTTTAGAAAATTAAAGAATTGTTTTTATGTTGTCTAGGCAGGCCAACAAAATGCAACATTTTGGCCCCAGGCTGAAAGTTAATATTCCCATTACAGATCTAAAAAATGACTCAGTAGTCAAAAAGTACACAGAGATCATGTAACTAAAGAACATATTCCAATATAGGACTGTTCAGTAATTCTATTCCACAGAAGAAACCAGATTTGGCCCAACTCCATCATACAACTTCCACTATATGATTAAAATCTAAACTAGCCTCTGGCTTCAAAGGCTTCAATTTTGACATTTTCCTAAAAATTCCCAAATTAGGTGAGATCCTTATGCCTGTTTCTCACTCAGCCTAAAGTTCTATAACGCCTAGTGACCCCACATTTCAGGTTTGTCAGTGTACCCAAAGTAGAACATGTTCTCAAAGATTGATTCTGGCAAGCCAAACCCTTTAGAGATTTTTAAGTTAGAACAAAAGCTCATTCTTTTATGATGAGGGAGGCGTGTCCACACACAAACATATGCACACATGTACACACATTAAATATATACACACATACATATATGTATAAAATGATTGACCAGAATATGCCTCTTTCTATCCCCTATTTCAGTAACAGAGTTCCAAAGAAGCTAGAAAGCAGTCAATAGGTGATTATGATGTGTATACGTCAGGGTCCCAGGAAGAAGCAGATGACACAGAATGGGTAATTGAAGAGCATATAGTTAAACGTCTCTTTAGATAGGCATGATCAGGGCTTAAGGATAATGATGAGCTGAAGAAGAACCCAAGAAGTCTCAACACAATGGTCAGTATTCCCAATGCTTGACCGGAAAGGTCAAAGGGAGCTAGCTGTGACCAGAACCTGGTGAGAGCTGTAGCCTTTGAAGAGAGGCCACCTAGCAGAATCTGTGGCTATAGGTCAAGGACTGCACCCTGACCTTTCCTCCTGGTTCCCTCCCCCTCTTCATGTACTCCCACCTCTATCCCATTGACTGAGACCAAGTAGAAGTTTGAGTTAAAGAAGTCCTCACATACAGGCTGAGGAAGGTAACATCCTGGGGCACAGAGCAAAGCAGAGAAGAATGGAAACTGGATCTGGATGGGCAAATAAAGTTTATTCAGTCCATTGAGTCAGAGCCCATGGAAATCCTAAGTGAAATTTTATTGATGACATGGAAGGGCATAGAGAATGGTTCCTTCCTCAGAAGGCTCCTATCCTCCCACATTCAATATTCCTCTCCCCTGACAGTGTTCACGAATGTTCATAGTCTCCAACTCATCTCTTTTTTTTAGACTTCTTTCAGACCAACCTGTTCTGCTCACACCTTTCTTTAGACTGGTCTCACGTGACTGATTCTTTTCTGGTTTCCAAGTTCATTACATTTCTGGGCTAAAGTTGAGGTTGCACACTCATTACATAAATTGGGCCCAGGCATTCTCAAGGCTTCTCTGCCACATATCACAAACAGTGTCTTGGGTGATTTTCTGCAGATAGCTATTATAAATATTTGACTTTTTCTCTTATTTTAATCTTGGATTTCTATGTTCTTACAGGAGGAGAGGGGGCCCCCTATAGATTCTAATATTCTGATGCTATCCATCACACACTGAAAAACCACCATCTCCCCATTAAAGATAGATATATGTATAAATCTATATATTTATCCCATGGCATAGTTTAGTCAACAAAAGTATTGACTGAATAGATAGTAGGTGCTGAGTCTGGCAAGCACTGTTCTAACTTTGTGTGAGAGAATTAGAAGAGTTAGGAGTCTAATTGCAATGGCAGAATGCTGAATGCAACTGAAATTTATGCAAACCAAGAATAGAAGGGATTTATTTGAAAATAGATTTGGGAAGAGAGAAGAAAACAGTATATTCAAAAGAAACACACAAATTGTGAACAAAACTTACCTGAGAGTGAAACCAATTTAGCAAGTCAGACAGAGTAATTCAGATTTAATATTACAAGCACAAATAAGTCCAAGGAGCAAGGCAGTTCAAGGAAGCTTTACTAAAGTTAAAATCTGTGTGATTATCCATGTTTGGATAATGGTTAGGGCCTAACTTGTGTTGGGTAATATGGAGATGGAAAGAAGATACGGGTCTCTTTGTTATATCTGGTGCAAAGGTACTGATAAGAAAGAGAAAACAGAAAATGACTGCAGGTGTCAAAGGAAAACAAAAAAATGGTAACAATGTAGAATATAATGAAAAATTAAGGAGTGGCAGATTGTGGAGGAGGAAAAGTGCCAACTTTAGTTTCTGACATATCTACCTTTAGGTTTTTTGTTTTTTTGCGGTACGCGGGCCTCTCACTGTTGTACCCTCTCCCTTTGTAGAGCACAAGCTCTGGATGCGCAGGCTCAGCGGCCATGGCTCACGGGCCCAGCTGCTCCGCGGCATGTGGGATCTTCCCGGACCTGGGCACGAACCCGTGTCCCCTGCATCAGCAGGCGGACTCGCAACCACTGCGCCACCAGGGAAGCCCTACCTTTAGGTTTTGATAGTTAATCTAAATGATACTTTTCAGGAGACACCTGAACCTTCATGGCTGCAAAAGTCTACGTTATCAAACTGAGAACAGACAAAATAAAGTTGGTAAAGTGTTTCTTCTGAGTATATGAATTTCCTAAAGCGAAAAGGAGAAGGAATTCTTTAAATATGCTTAGGAGTTACTAATTTCACGGCAAAGAGTAATAAGAGAATAGCAGTCAGAGAACTAAGGTCAAGAGAGTAATATATCATGGAAATCAGGAGGGGAATGCAATGTCAAATGCCCAGAAGAAAAAATCATTGGTTTCCAAACAACAGACCATAAATATAATGTAAGCTTCCATTTTTGAAGACTGTTCATTTGTTTCCTGTACTAAATACAGCATTAAGATTTATTAAATATGTTGCATACACATAAAATAATTACATCTACCCAATAATTACTTGGATGATAAATCAATCATCACAGCATTCAATATGGATTTTTGCATTGCAAAGTCTGTGAAGTATTACATGTAAGCAATCAAATTCTCTTGAATCCTCATCAATTAATACATTTGTTTTTTCTGAATAAATTTAAGGAATTTGATATGTTACAATTTGAAAACTTTTAATGTAATTAATTATCAAATGAGAGCTGTAACTGGGTAGTTTGTTCTGCTGTGGTGATTATATGGAATGCTTCACGTATTTTAGCTTTTGCAAAGACAATTTTGACTACAGTTTGTGTATACGTGAAAGTGTGTGGTGACTGTGTGTTAGACCATAAAATGGAATATGTTAAAATTTCTCTTGTTGGTAAAAAAAATCTTGAAGATAAACAGTTGAGATTCCTTTCCTAGTCGTTATTCAAAGAGTGTTTGTTTAGCACTTAACTTTTTGATGTATATGTTTCTGTGTGTGTGTTTAAGAGAAGAGGTTTCTTCAGTAAGGTTTTAAGAGCTATGTTGCCATAAGTAGCAATACGGATGTAAGTGGGATCAAACTTTATTGGAGAACATCAAAGACCATATCAGGAAGCCAAGTGAAATCAGATTATTATTCAGCATACTAAATAAACATCCATGGTAAAATACAGTGCACTAACTAGAATTGCTGCTTCAATGAAAGCAGTATGGGAAAGTTAATGAATATCACAGTCTTAAATATGGAAAATAGTCTAAAGGCAAAGCTGGAATAAAACTTGTTTCCAGTCAGGTTGAATTAAGGATAGATGTTATGTACCGAAATATAAGTTATACAACTATGGGGGTAAGCCCAGTTATATGCTTCTGAATTTATTAGTTGGTAAATGTCAGTCTCCTACTAGTATTAAAAGTAAGTTTGGGGAAGTTAGACCATAAGCTACTAAGGAAGGAGAGCTTCACATACAATATTATTGTCTCTAATTTTTTTTTTATTTTTACAAACAAAACTATACTTTTAGAAACATGGTTCCAATTCTTCACCTAAATTCAAGTATTCTATTTTACAGATATTTCTATTCTTTATTACACAGTAAAATTGATTTTTTTTCTTTTTATTTTGTAAATTCAAAGATAAAACACATTTAAAAGGAAACAAATTTGCCATCTGAAAGACTGAGGAAAAATTTTTTTTCATCTTGAAAGGAATGTATATTTGAAATCTTCAAGAATAAAAGTTGCTTTGTAATGCCTTGTATTATGATTTTATTGCTATTTTCCTTTTTTATTTGTGCTGTCCATAATGAAAGTGATAAGTTTTATTTTTAAAGCCTAATTGATATCTTGCTGTTGGTAACGTACATTGATACATACAGTTTGTAAAGCAATTTGGTAATATATAAAATATCTTAAAAATGTTAATTCTACCAACCCAGTAATTCTAATTCTGATAAACATTTCTAAGGAAATAATCCCAAACATGCAAAATGCTTTATATGTAGATGTTTATGACAGGTCTACAGTTGTGAAAAACTCCAGAAATAACAAAAATAGCCAAAAATAGAATGATTAAGAAAACTGTTATATATAGATAATGGAATTGTATTAGTCATTAATTAATATGGGTTTAAATACCAGACAGTAGCTTGGAAATTCTTATGATTTAATAAATTTAAATTATAAAGGCAATATAAGCCAGCATCAAAAATAGTGTTTTAGGGCTTCCCTGGTGGCGCAGTGATTGAGAGTCCGCCTGCCGATGCAGGGGATACGGGTTTGTGCCCCGGTCCGGGGAGATCCCACACCGCCTGCCGATGCAGGGGATACGGGTTTGTGCCCCGGTCCGGGAAGATCCCACATGCCGCAGAGCGGCTGGGCCTGTAAGCCATGGCCACTGAGCCTGCGCGTCCGGAGCCTGTGCTCCACAACGGGAGAGGCCACAACAGTGAGAGGCCCATGTACCGCAAAAAAAAAAAAAAAAAAAAAAAAAAAATAGTGTTTTAATAGATGTTTATTGATGAATGAATGAATTAGTGAATGAAACTATTGCAGCTATATCAGGCACACTATTGCTTCTAGGCACTTCTACTAGTAGAGTTAGAAAAATTAAGCATTAATTTACTGCATGCCAGTTGGGAATCACCACCAAAATGAAATTTGCATAAACAGAAAAGAATAGTTAAATATATATATTTTTCAGTCTCCAATAAAGTTTTTTTTTTTTTTTTTTTTTTTTTTTTTTTTTGTGGTATGCGGCGCAACCGCTGCGCCACCAGGGAAGCCCCTCCAATAAAGTTTTGACACTATTTTTTATTGCTGACATAGAATTTTAAAAACAATTTAAAAGTTTTATGTATACTCCATAATCAACCAAAGAGAAAACTCATTGATGGCCTTATACTAAAATGATGAATTAGTTTTTCATATGTATTTTTCTTTTATTATTGAGGCATAATTGACACATAACACCATATTTGTTTCAGATGTACACCATTTGTATATATTGCAAAATGTACAAAAATCATAGTAAGTCTACTTATATCCATCACTGTACATAATTCTAAAAATTTTTTTTCTTGTGATGAGAACTTTTAAGATTTATTTTCTAAGCTGTTTTCATATATGCAGTTTTTATTAACTATAGTAACTATGCTGTACATTACATCCCTATAACTGGAAGTTTGGACATTTTGACTGTCTTCACTCATTTCTCCCACTCCCTTACTCCCCATTCCCCACTTTTGGCAACACCAACCTGTTCTCTGTATCTATGAGCTTGGTTTTTTGTGTATTTGTTTTTGTTTTAAGATTCCACATATAAGTGAGATCATACAGTGATGTCTTTTCCTGTCTCACTAGCACAATGCCCTCAAATTCCATTCATGTTGTTGCAAATGGCAACATTTCCTTCTTTTTTAAAGCTGAAAAATATTCCGTTATGTATATATAAACCACATTTTCTTTATCTGTTCATCCTTCAATGGGCACTTAAGTTATTTCTATATCTTGGCGATTGTAAACAATGTTGCAATGAACATGGCAGTGCATAAATCTTTCTCAGTTAGCATTTTCAAATTCTTCAGATGAATACCCAGAAGTAGAATTGCTGAATCATATGGTAGTTTATTTTCAATTTTTTGAGGGACCTACATACTGTTTTTCATAGTGCATGCAACAATTTATATTCCTACCAGCAGTGCACAAAGGTTCACTATTTTCTACATCCTCTGCAACACTTCTCATTTCTTGGCCTTTTGATAATAGCCATTCTAAGAGCTGTGAGGTGATATCTCATTAGGTTTTGATTTGCATTTCTCTGATAATGGTGATGTTTAGCATCTTTTCATGCACCTGTGGCCATCTGCATGTCTTCATTGGAAAAATGTCTATTCAGATCCTCTGCCCGTTTTTATTCATGTTGTTTGTGTTTTTTTGCTATTGAGTTGTATGATTTATTTATATATTTTAGATATTAACCCCTTATCAGATACATGACTTGCAAATATTTGCTCCCATTCAGTAGGTTGTCTTTTCATTTTATTGATGGTTTTCTTTACTATGTAGAAGCTTTCTAATTTGTAGTCCCACTTGCTTAGTTTTGCTTTTTTCACCTTTGCTTTGTCAAGTCAAAAAAATCATCAGAAAGATCAATATCAGAGAGCTTACTGCCAATATTTTTTTCTAGGAATTTTATGGTTTCAGGTCTTACATTCAAGTATTTAATCCATTTTGAGTTAATTTTTGTGTATGGTTTAAGAGAATGGTCTGGTTTTATTCTTTTGCAAGTGGCTGTCCAGTTTTCCCAACACTACTGAAGAGACTTCCCTTTCCCCATTGTATAGTCTTGGCTCCTTGATCATAAATTAATTGACCATATATGTATGGGTTTATTTCTGGGCTATCTATTCTGTTCTAATGATCTGCATGTCTGTTTTTATGCCAATACCATACAGTTTTGGTACTATAGATTTGTAATAGAGTTTGAAATCAGGGAGCATGAGGCCTCCAGCTTTGTTTTTTCTCGATTGTTTTGACTGTTCGGAGTCTTATTTGGTTCCTATAAACTTTTGGATTGTTTGTTCTATTTCTATGAAAAAATGCCACTGACATTTTGATAGGGATTGCATTGAATCTGTAGATTGCTTTGGGTAATATGGACATTTTAACAATATAATTCTTCCCATCCATAACCAATGAATAGCTTTCAATTTATTTGTGTCTTCTTCAAATTCTTTCATCAGTGTCTTATAATTTTCAGTGTACAGGTCTTTCACCTCCTTGGTTAAATTTATTCCTAGGTTTTTATTTTTTGGATGCAATTGTAAATGGGATTGTTTTCTTAATTTCTCTTTCTGTAAGTTCATTATTAGTGTATAGAAATGCAAGAGGTTTTTGTATATTGATATGGTATCCTGCAACTTTACAGAATTTGTTTAATCTAACAGATTTTTGGTTGAGTCTTAAGGGTTTTCTATATATGATATCATGTCATTCACAAATAGTGACGGTTTTACTTTTTCCTTTTCAATTTAGATGTTTTTTATTTGTTTTCCTTGTTTAATTGCTTAGGCTATAACTTTCAATACTGTGTTGAATAAAAGTGGTGAGAATGTGCATCCTTATCTTGATCCTGATCTTTGTGGAAAAGTTTGCAGCTTTATATCATTGAAAATGATATTATCTGAGGGCTTGTCATATATGTCCTTTATTATTTTGAGGTGTGTTCCCTATATACCTACTTTGTTGATTATTTTTTTTATCATAAATGGATGTTGAATTTTGTAGAATGCTTTTTCTGCCTCTATTGAGATGGTCATATGCTTTTGATCTTTCATTTTGTTAATGTGGTGTATTACCTTGATTGATTTCTGGATATTGAAGCATCCTTGCATCCCTCAAATAAATTCCTCTTGATCATGGTGTGGGATCCTCTTAATGTATTGCTGAATTCAGTTTGCTAATATTTTGTTGAGGATTTTTGCCTCTGTGTTTATCAGGGATATTGACCTGTAATTTTTTTCTGTGGTATCCTTATCTGGTTTTGTTATCAGGGTAATGCTGATTTTAAATGAGTTTGAAAATGTTCTTTCCTTTTCTATTTTTGGGGAAGAGTTTGGAAAGGATTGGTATTAATTGTTCTTTAAATGTTTGGTAGAATTTACTTGGTGAAGCCATCTGGTCCTGGGCTTTTGTTTGTTGAGAAGTATTTGATTATTGATTTATTCTCCTTACTAGTAATCCATCTGATCAGATTTTCTATTTCTTCATGATTCAGTCTTGGTAGGTTGTATGTTTCTAGGAATTTATCCGTATCTTCAAGGTTGTCCAGTTTATTGGTGTATATTTTTTTATAGTAGTCTTCCTGATCCTTTGTATTTTTGTTGTAACAGTTACAATGTCTCCTCTTTCATTTCTGATATTGAGTCCTTTATTTTCTTGGTGAATCTAGCTGATAGTTTGTCCATTTTGTTTGTCTTTTTAAAGAACCAGCTTAGTTTCATTGATCTTTTCTAATATTTTTTTAGTCTCTATTTTATTTGTGTCCACTCTTATTGTTTTCATTTCTTCTACTAATGTTGGGCTTTGTTTGTTCTTCTTTTTCTAGTTCCTTGATGCATTAAGTTAGGTTGTTCATTTGAGATTTTTCTTGTTTCTGGAGGTAGCCATTTATCTCCATGAACTTCCCTCCTAGAACTGCTTTTGATGAACCACATAAGTTTTGGTATATTGTATATCCATTTTTATTTGTCCAAGGTATTTTTTTATTTCTCTTTTGATTTCTTGACCAACTGGTTATTTAGTAGCATGCTGCTTTATCTCTACTTGTTTGTGACTTTTCCAGTTTTTTTCTTTTAATGATTTCTAGCTTCCTATCATGGTGGTTGGAAAAGATGCTTGATATAATGTTAATCTTATTAAATTTACTTGTTTTGTGGCCTCACACAGCAGCCCCCAACCTTTTTGGCACCAGGGACTGGTTTCATGGAAGACAACTTTTCCACAGACCGGGGTGGGGGAGGTGGGTAGGGTTTGTTCAGGCAATAAGGTAGTGATGGGGAGTGACGGGGAGCAGCAGATGAAGCTTCACTCACTCACCTGCCACTCACCTGCTGCTGTATGGCCCAGTACCTAATAGGCCACAGACTGGTACTGGTCTGGGGACTGGAGGCTGGGGACCCCTGGCCTAACATATACTCTATCATAGAGAGTATTCCATGATCACTTTAGAAGAATGTGTATTCTGCTGCTTTTGGATGGAATGTTTTCTGTCTGTTAAGCTGCTCTGGTCTAATTTGTTTAAGGACAATGTTTCTTGTTGTTTCTCTGTCTGGATGATCTATCCATTTATGCAATGGGGTATTAAAAGTCCTCTACTTATTATATTGCTGTCTACTTCTCCTTTTAACTTTATATTTGCTTTATATATTTAGGTGCACAAATACTTACAAATGTTACATCCTTTTGTTGAACTGACCCGTATATCATTACATAATGCCCTTTTTTGTTTCTTATTACAATATTTGTTTTAAACTCTATTTTGTTTGATATAAGTATAGCTATCCCAGCTTTCTTTTGGTTTCCATTTGCACAAAATATCTTTTTCATTCCTTCACTTTCATTCTTTGTGTGTCTTTACATCTAAAATGAGTTTCTTGTAGGCAGAATAAAGATGGGTCTTGTTTTCTTATCCATTCAGTCACTCTATCTTTGAAGAATTTAGTCCATTTACATTTAAAGTAATTATTGATAGGTAAGTACACATTGCCATTTGTTAATTGTTTTGTGGTTGTTTTGTAGTTCTTGTGTTCCTTTCTTCAAGTTCTCTTCCTTTGTAATTTGATGACTTTATCTTTTGTGCATTTGCTATAGGTTTTTGCTTTGTGGTTACCAAGAGGCTTACATATTACAACTTAAGTGAAAGCATGCTAAACTGTACATTTTACACCCTCCAGGATTTATATATTTGATGTCACATTTTACATCTTTTTGTGTTTCCCTTAGCTAATTATTGTAGTTAGTTATTTTTAACTAACTACAAAATAACCTCTTGCAAAATAACCTCTTGTCCAAGTGATTCTCTCTGTTCTGTGAGAAACATGAACACATTTAGAAAATCACTGTGTAGCTTGGGACCCAAACAATGCCTGAATATTCTAGACTCTATCAGTATTATATCTGAAAAGAAATTAATATAATATAGTTTCTGTCAATAGTCATTTTTGCTTTTTGGCATACTCAATATTCTAATTTCAAAGCAGTCTCATAAAAACGATTATGCATGTAATCAAGCTAGAGCTCCTCTTTCTTTTGGAATTATAACTAGAATGACCATATAAGTTTTCAGCCAGAACAAAACACTTTTAGAGTGAATGGAGAAACTGTTCATAATTATTTGGGGACAACAAATATAAACTGGGAATGTCCCAGGCAAACAAGTATGTATGGTCACCTTAATTGTAATGGTCAATATAAATAAACTTACAAAAACTTGTTAGCTTAGTAATTTTAAAAGTCTTTGGTTATGTTAATTAAATTACAGTGAAAATGGAACCCTAAAGACAATCATTTTCTAAGCATATCTCTGATTTAATTACTTACTATTACTTCTTCTTATGATGATGATGATTCTGTAGGATGGCCTATGACAGTATATCAAATTCTACTTATAAACTAACAAAAGTGTTCAAATCATGAGAATACAAACTCACAGAATCAAAGAGAGTATCTTGGAGCTTATCTAGTCTAATGTTTTTAATTTTCAGATAGGAAAACAAGAATGTAGGAAATCAAAGTAAATTTCCCAATGCTATATAGTTCATTATTTGCAGAGCCAGAGATATATCCCAGGTGTCTTAATTCTCAGTTAACAAATCAGATTTTTGAGTACACTACAGTTGAACTTTGAACAATTCAGGGGTTAATCTACATATATCTTATGGTTGGCCCTCCATATTGGCAATTCCTCTACATTCATGGATTCAACCAACCACAGACCATGTAATACTATAGTATTTACTATTGAAAAATATCCACGTATAAGTGGACCCATGCATTTCAAACCTGTATTCAAGGGTCAACTGTATTTCAATTACTTTTACCTACTTCTTTTCTTTTGAAATGATATTTAGGACAACTCTAGAGTAGAATAGAATAGCTTTTAACAGACCAACAACCCATTGAGAACCACTAGAAAAGTCATCCATACCACCAAAAAAAAAATCTGTTAAAGACATCGGAGAACTACTGAAGCAACCAGGGCAAGAGAGAAAAATGTTTACAGAGAGAGAGAACTGCAAAGATGAGCTTACATGTAGCCATTTTCCTTTGAAGGCATTTGTTGATTCCAGCACATGAAGAAAACTTGAAAATCCAGATTTTGTGTGGATAGAGAGCCACTGATGAGTCACAGGGAAACAAGCATTCTTATGAGACTGGAAGATAAAATTGGAAATTTGAGTACTTAAGGTCACAGTGAGAAGGAAGGGATAAAGAACTGGGCCTGATACACAGCTGGTTTCCCTCTCAAGGTATCTGCTGAGTTCTGAAGCTACAGAGGACAGGAGAACATGAAACTAAGCAGAACACCTAAAAAAAGCAGAGGGGAATTTTTTGCAGTCTTGCCTTACTACAAAAAAGAGTGTTGAGTATAGGAGGAACCCCCACCCCACCCCAAAAAAGGGGGGATCCTGGTGAACATACCAGCTCCTAAAATGTAAAACCATGGACAGCTACACCCTAAGAACAAGAGTGAACTACTCTGAGCTTTACTAAGCTTGCACCCTTGTCTTAGCTCAGCTCAATGATTGATTGGATTAAGGTGATAAACCTCTATCTGCCTAGTAGAGGAAAGGGTGAACCTCTGTAAAAGAAGATAATATCAACTGAATATTAGTTCCTGTGATATTCATATATGCAATATCCACCATTCTGTCAAAAATAGTCATGCCAAAAGAGAGCCATACAACTCCACCCAACAAATAAAACAAGGTTTTGTTTTTTTTAAAAAAGGTCAAGACAAGCAGGTGATCTAAATATTTATATTAGCAAAGACTGAAATAAACTATTAATAATATATTTGAAAAGATGGATAAAAACAAATAGAAAATAGAGAATTTCACTAGAAAATTAGAACTAGGAAATAGAATCAAATGGAAATTTTGGAAATGAAAACGACTAGTTTTCATGACTTGGTATGTGGATGGATAGAAAATACCCAAACTACAACACAAAGAGAAACAATAATGGAAAAGTTAAAGAACATAAGAGACACATAGGACACATTGAAAAATAAAGAACATATTATAATTCGAGCCCCAGTAGGATAAAAGAGAATGGGGCATTACAGTATTTGAAGAAAGAGCACCTGGGACATTTTAAAATAATTTTCTAATAACTATTAATAGCCTATATATATGTGAAGAAAAGCAATAGATCACCCAGCAGAAGATTAGTTCTAACCATCCTGGAAACCTAAACAACACTGTAACTTTGTAAGCCAAAGCCTCCTTCCTGAAGTCCCTTGTTTCTCAGGTGAGCATTTTTTCATCAGGCTCCCTCTTCTTAAGTGACACTCTATGACAAGCCATGTTCAACATTACCTGTCTCTGCACCCAGATGCATAAAGGATGTATCTGGTGGTAAGATTTTAGAGTCCAAAATCACTTATGTGAGTTAAAGCACTGTTTCTGAAGACCCATGTTAAAAAAAAAAAAAAAAAAAGCAAGATGAATAACAAATTAGTATTTTCACATCCAAAACTATCTTAACTAGTTTGCCAGGTATATTCTTTTTCTTTAAATTTTTATTTTATATTGGAGTTTAGCTGATTTAAAATGTAATATTAGTTTCAGGTATACAGCAAAGTGATTCAGTTATACATATACATATTCCATTCTTTTTCAGATTCTTTTCCCATATAGGTTATTACAAAATATTGAATAGAGTCCCCTGTGCTATATAATAGGTTCTCATTTGTTATCTACTTTATATATAGGAGTGCATATATGTCAATCCCAATCTCCCAATTCATCCTTCCCACCTTGGTAACCATAAATTTGTTTTCCACATCTGTGACTCTATTTCTGCTTTGCAAATAAGTTCATCTGTACATTTTTCTAGATTCCACATATAAGCAATGTTATACATGTCTTTCTCTTTCTGACTTACTTCACTCTGTATGACAATCTCTAGGTCTATCCATATCTTTGCAAATGGCATTATTTCTTTCTTTTTTATGGCTGAGTAATATTCCATTATATATATGTACCACATCTTTATCCATTCCTCTGTCGATGTACATTTAGGTTGCTTCCGTGTCTTGGCTATTGTAAATAGTGCTGCAATGAACATTGGGGTGCATGTATCTTTTCAAATTATGGTTTTCTCTGGATATATGCACAGGAGTGGGATTGCTGGATCATACGGTAGTTCTATTTTTCATTTTTTAAGGAACCCCCATATTGCTCTCCATAGTGGTTGTACCACTTTACATTCCCACCAACTGTGTAGGAGGGTTCCTTTTTCTCCACACCCTCTCCAGCATTTATCGTTTGTAGACTTTTTGATAATGGCCATTCTGACCCATGTGAGGTGATACCTCATTGTAGTTTTGATTTGCATTTCTCTAGTAATTAGCGATGCTGAACATCTTTGTATGTGTTTTTTGGCCATCTGTATGTCTTCTTTGGAGAAATGTCTGTTTAGATCTTCTGTCCATTTTTTGATTGGGTTGGTTTTTTTTTTGCTATTGAGCTGCATGAGCTGTTTGTATACTTTGGAGATTAATCCCTTGTCAATCACATCATTTGCAAATATTTTCTCCCATTCTGTGGATTGTCTTTTCGTTTTGTTTATGATCTTCTTTGCTGTGCAAAAGCTTTTAAGTTTAATTAGGTTCCATTTGTTTATTTTTGTTTTTATTTGTATTACTCTAGGAGGTGGATCCAAAAAGATATTGCTGTGATTTATGTCAAAGACTGTTCTGCCTATGTTTTCCTTGAAGAGTTTTATAATATCTGGTCTTACATTTAGGTCTTTAATCCATTTTTAGTTTATTTTTGTGTATGGTGTTAGAGAATGTTCTAATTTCATTCTTATACATGTAGCTGTACAGTTTTCCCAGGACCATTTATTGAAAAGACTGTCTTTTCTCCATCATATGTTCTTGCCTCCTTTGTTGTAGGTTAATTGACCATAGGTGCATGGGTTTATTTCTGGGCTTTCTCTCCTGTTCCATTGATCTATATTTTGTGCCAGTACCATACTCTTTTGATTACTGTAGCTTTGTAATATAGTTTGGAGTCAACAAGTCTGATTCCTCCAGTGCTGTTTTTCTTTCTCAAGATTACTTTGGCTACTTGAGGTCTTTTGTGTTTACATACAAATTTAAAAAAATTTTTGTTTTAGTTCTGTGAAAAATGCCATTGGTAGTTTGATAGAGATTGCACTGAATCTGTAGATAGCTTTGGGTAGTATAGTCATTTTTGCAATATTGATTCTTCCAATTTATTGGTGTGTAATTTTCTTTTTTGTGGTGTTGTCTGGTTTTGGTATCAGGGTGATGGTGGCCTCATAGAATGAGTGTGGAAGTGTTCATTCCTCTGCAATTTTTTGGAATAGTTTCAGAAGGATAGGTGTTAACTCTTCTCTAAACGTTTGATAGAATTCACCTGTGAAGTCATCTGGTCCTGGACTTTTTTTGTTGGAAGTTTTTTAGTCAGTTTCAATTTCAGTACTTGTGATTGGTCTGTTCATATTTTCTAAATCTTCCTGGTTCAGTCTTGGAAGGTTGTACATTTGTAAGATTTTTTCCATTTCTTCTAGGTTGTCCATTTTATTGGCATATAGCTGTTTGTAGTAGTCTCTTGTCATCCTTTGTATTTCTGCAGTGTCTGTTGTAATTTCTCCTTTTTCATTGCTAATTTTATTGATTTGTGCTCTCTCCCTTTTTTTCTTGATGAGTCTGGTTAAAGGTTTATCAATTTTGTTTATCTTTTAAAAGAACCAGCTTTTAGTTTCATTGATCTTTTCTATTGTTTTCTTCATCTCTATTTCATTTATTTCTGCTTCGATCTTTATGATTTCTTTCCTCCTACTAACTTTGAGTTTTCGTTGTTCTTTTTCTCCATTTGCTTGAGTGTAAGGTTAGGGTGCTTATTTTGAGATTTTTCTTGTTTCCCGAGGTAAGATTTTTATTGCTATCAACTTCCCTCTTAAAACTGCTTTTGCTGCATCCCATAGGTTTTGAATCATTGTGCTTTCCTTTTCATTTGTCTGTAGGTATTTTTGATTTCCTCTTTGATTTGTTCAGTGATGCATTTGTTGTTTAGTAACATATTCTTTCACCTCCACATGTTTGTGTTTTTT
>NC_041224.1:102122529-102127837 GCF_002837175.3 Physeter macrocephalus | reverse complement strand
CTCTAGGAGGTGGATCCAAAAAGATATTGCTGTGATTTATGTCAAAGACTGTTCTGCCTATGTTTTCCTTGAAGAGTTTTATAATATCTGGTCTTACATTTAGGTCTTTAATCCATTTTTAGTTTATTTTTGTGTATGGTGTTAGAGAATGTTCTAATTTCATTCTTATACATGTAGCTGTACAGTTTTCCCAGGACCATTTATTGAAAAGACTGTCTTTTCTCCATCATATGTTCTTGCCTCCTTTGTTGTAGGTTAATTGACCATAGGTGCATGGGTTTATTTCTGGGCTTTCTCTCCTGTTCCATTGATCTATATTTTGTGCCAGTACCATACTCTTTTGATTACTGTAGCTTTGTAATATAGTTTGGAGTCAACAAGTCTGATTCCTCCAGTGCTGTTTTTCTTTCTCAAGATTACTTTGGCTACTTGAGGTCTTTTGTGTTTACATACAAATTTAAAAAAATTTTTGTTTTAGTTCTGTGAAAAATGCCATTGGTAGTTTGATAGAGATTGCACTGAATCTGTAGATAGCTTTGGGTAGTATAGTCATTTTTGCAATATTGATTCTTCCAATTTATTGGTGTGTAATTTTCTTTTTTGTGGTGTTGTCTGGTTTTGGTATCAGGGTGATGGTGGCCTCATAGAATGAGTGTGGAAGTGTTCATTCCTCTGCAATTTTTTGGAATAGTTTCAGAAGGATAGGTGTTAACTCTTCTCTAAACGTTTGATAGAATTCACCTGTGAAGTCATCTGGTCCTGGACTTTTTTTGTTGGAAGTTTTTTAGTCAGTTTCAATTTCAGTACTTGTGATTGGTCTGTTCATATTTTCTAAATCTTCCTGGTTCAGTCTTGGAAGGTTGTACATTTGTAAGATTTTTTCCATTTCTTCTAGGTTGTCCATTTTATTGGCATATAGCTGTTTGTAGTAGTCTCTTGTCATCCTTTGTATTTCTGCAGTGTCTGTTGTAATTTCTCCTTTTTCATTGCTAATTTTATTGATTTGTGCTCTCTCCCTTTTTTTCTTGATGAGTCTGGTTAAAGGTTTATCAATTTTGTTTATCTTTTAAAAGAACCAGCTTTTAGTTTCATTGATCTTTTCTATTGTTTTCTTCATCTCTATTTCATTTATTTCTGCTTCGATCTTTATGATTTCTTTCCTCCTACTAACTTTGAGTTTTCGTTGTTCTTTTTCTCCATTTGCTTGAGTGTAAGGTTAGGGTGCTTATTTTGAGATTTTTCTTGTTTCCCGAGGTAAGATTTTTATTGCTATCAACTTCCCTCTTAAAACTGCTTTTGCTGCATCCCATAGGTTTTGAATCATTGTGCTTTCCTTTTCATTTGTCTGTAGGTATTTTTGATTTCCTCTTTGATTTGTTCAGTGATGCATTTGTTGTTTAGTAACATATTCTTTCACCTCCACATGTTTGTGTTTTTTACAGTTTTTTCCTTATAGTTGATTACTAATCTATAGCATTGTGGTTGGAAAAAATGCTTGATATAATGTCAATTTTCTTATATTTACCAAGGCTTGCTTTGTGGCCCAGCATGTGATCAGTCCTGGAGAATGTTCCATGTACACTTGAGAAGAATGTGTATTCTGCTGCTTTTGGATGGGATTATCTATAAATATCAGTTAAGTCCATCTGTCCTAATGTGTCATTTAAGGCCTGTGTTTCTTTATTGATATCTGTCTGGATCATCTGTCCATTGATGAAAGTGGGGTGTTGGGGTCCCATGCTATTATTGTGTTACTGTTGATTGCTCCTTTTTTGGCTGTTAGTATTTGCATTATACATACTGAGGCGCTTCTATGTTGGGTGCATATATATTTACAATTGTTATATCTTCTTTGATTGATCCCTTGATCATTATGTAGTGTCCTTCTTTGTCTCTTGTAACAGTCTTTATTTTATTTTATTTATTTTATTTTTCATATTTATGTATTTATGTATTTATTTGGCTGTGTTGGGTCTTAGTTGCAGCATGCAGGATCTTTGTTGCAGCATGCAGGGTCTTTTGTTGCAGCGTGCACGCTCTTCATTGTGGCGTGTGGTCTTCTCTCTAGTTGTGGTGCAGGGGCTCTATAGCACACGGGCTTAGTAGTTGCAGCATATGGGCTTAGTTGTTTCGCGGCATGTGGGATCTTAGTTCCTCGACCAGGGATCAAACCCACGTCCCCTGCATTGGAAAGCAGATTCTTAACCACTGGACCACCAGGGAAGTCCCCAGTCTTTATTTTAAAGTCTATTTTGTTTGACATGAGTACTGCTACTCCAGCTTTCTTTTGGTTTCCATTTGCATGGAATAACTTTTCCCATCCCTTCTCTTTTAGTTTGTATGTGTCCATAGATCTGAAGTGGGTCTCTTGTAGACAGCATATATGTGGGTCTTGTTTTTGTATCCATTCAGCCTGTCTATGTCTTTTGACTCAAGCATTTAATCCTTTTACGTTTAAGGTAATTATCTATATGTATGTTCTTACTGCCATTTTCTTAATTGTTTTGGGTTTGTTTTTGAAGGTCTTTTTCTTCCCTTCCTCTTTTGTTCTCTTGCGATTTGATGACTATCT
The DNA here is from genome assembly GCF_002837175.3 of Physeter macrocephalus. Taxonomy (NCBI): domain Eukaryota; kingdom Metazoa; phylum Chordata; class Mammalia; order Artiodactyla; family Physeteridae; genus Physeter; species Physeter macrocephalus. The sequence goes on along the minus strand of NC_041224.1, from coordinate 102,125,265 downwards.
TTAGTGTTGTGTTTGGATTGTTTTTTTGTGTGTATGTGTGTACACCTATTGTAGGTTTTTGGTTTGTGGTTAACAGGAGGTTTTGATATAGCAGTCTATATATGTATAAGATTGTTTTAAGTTGCTGGTCTCTTAATTTCAAATGCATTTCCAGTATTCTGCATTTGTACTCTTCTCTTCTCATGATTGCTGATTTTGATATTATATTTGTGTATGGATGATACCTTTATTGTATTTTGCCTTTAGGGGTGAGCTTTCCCATTTTTAATTTTCTTGTTTCTAGTTGTGGCCTTTTCCATCTAGAGAAGTTCCTTTAGCATTATTGTAAGCTGGTTTGGTGGTGCTGAATTCTCTTAGCTTTTGCTTGTCTGTAAAGATTTTGATTTCTCCATCAAATCTGAATGAGAGTCTTGCTGGGTAGAGTATTCTTGGTCGTAGGTTTTTCCCTTTCATCACTTTAAATATATTGTGTCAGTGCCTTCTGATCTGCAGCTTTTCTGCTGAAAAATCAACTGATAATCTTATGGAGATTCCCTTGTATGTTATTTGTTGCTTTTTTCTTATTTCTTAAATATTTCCTCTTTGTCTTTAATTTTTGTCAGTTTGATTAATCTGTGTCTTGCTATGTTCCTCCTTGAGTTTATCCTGTATGTGACTTTCTGTGCTTCCTGGACTTGAGTGAGTGTTTCCTTTGCCATGTTAGGGAAGTTTTCATCTATTATCTCTTCAAATATTTTCTCAGGCCCTTTCTCTCTCTCTTTTCCTTCTGGCACCCCTATAATATGAATGTCGGTGTGTTTAATATTGTCCCAGGGCTTCCCTGGTGGCGCAGTGGTTGCGCGTCCGCCTGCTGATGCAGGGGAACCGGGTTCGCGCCCCGGTCTGGGAAGATCCCACATGCCGCGGAGCGGCTGGGCCCGTGAGCCATGGCCGCTGGGCCTGCGCGTCCGGAGCCTGTGCTCCGCAACGGGAGAGGCCACAGCAGAGGGAGGCCCGCATACCACAAAAAAAAAAAAAAAAAAAAAAAAAAAAAAAAAAAAAATTGTCCCAGAGGTCTCTTAGACTGTCCTCGTTTCTTTTCCTTCTTTCTTCTTCATTCTATTCAACAGCAGTGATTTCCACCATTCTGTCTTCCAGCTCACTTATTCGTTCTTCTGCCTCATTTATTCTGCTATTGATTCCTTCTAGTTTATTTTTCAATTCAGTTATTGTATTGGTCATCTTTGTTTGTTCTTTAAATCTTCTAGCTCTTTGTTAAACATTTCATGTATTGTCTCAGTCTGTGCCTCCATTCTTTTTTCAAGATCTTGGATTACCTTTACTATCATTACTCTGAATTCTTATTCAGGAAATTGCCTATCTCCACTTCACTTAGTTCTTCTTCTGGAGTTTTATCTTGTTCCTTTGTCTGGAAGGCAGATATTTCTCTGCCTTCTCATTTTGTCTAACTTTCTATGTTTATGGCCTCCATTCCTCAGGCTGCAGGACTAGCTCCCTCACTTCTAGTGTCTGCCCCCTGATGGGTGAAGTCAGTCCAGGGGCTTGTGCAGGCTTTCTGGTGAGAGGGACTGGTGCCTGTTCACTGGTGGGTGGAGCTGGGTCTTGTCCCTCTGGTGGGCAGTGGTGTGTCAAGGGTTGTGTTTAGAGATGGCTGTAGGATCAGAATGACTTCAGGCAGCCTGTCTGCTGATGGATGGGGCTGTGTTCCCACCCTGTTGGTTATTTTGTCTGAGGCATCTCAACATAGGAGCCTGTGGGCTGTTGGGTGGGGCCAGGTCTCAGTGACAAATTGGTGACCTCTGGGAGAGCTCACACCAATGAATATTTGCTGGTTCTTCCGCCACCAGTGTCCTTGCTCCCACAGTGAGCCACTGCTGACCTCCGCCTCCCCAGGAGACCCTCCAAGACCCACAGGTGGTCTAGCCCATGCTCCTATGGAGTCATTACTTTGTCCTGGGTCCCAGTGCACATAAAACCTTGTGTGAGCCCTTCAAGAGTGGAGTCTCTCTTTTCCCCAGTACTGTGGAGCACCTGCACTCAAACTCCACTGGCCTTCAAAGCCAAATGCACTGGGAGCCCCTGCTCCCAATGCCAGACGCCCAGGCTGGGAAGAATGACATGGAGCTCAGAACTCTCACTCCTGTGGGAGAACCTATGTGATATAATTATTTTTCAGTTTGTGGGTTACACACCCTGTGGGTATGGGATTTGATTATATCATGGATTTGCCCCTCCTTCTGTCTTGTTGCTGCTGCTGCTACTTCTTTAGATGTAGAATATCTTTTTTTGGTAGTTTCGAGGTTTTTTTTTGGTCAATTGTTGTTCAGCAGTTAGTTGTGATTTTGGTGTTTTCGTGAGAGGAGGTTAGCTCAAGTCCCTGTACACCGTCATCTTGTCTCCACATCCTGTCAGATATATTCCTTTTTTTTTTAACATCTTTATTGGAGTATAATTGCTTTACAATGGTGTGTTAGTTTCTGCTTTATAACAAAGTGAATCAATTATACATATGCATATGTTCCCATACCTCTTCCCTCTCGCATATCCCTCCCTCCCACCCTCCCTATGCCACCCCTCTAGGTGGTCACAAAGCACCGAGCTGATCTCCCAATGCTATGCGGCTGCTTCCCATTAGCTATCTATTTTACATTTGGTAGTGTATATATGTCCCTGCCACTCTCTCACTTCGTCACAGCTTACCCTTCCCCCTCCCCATATCCTAAAGTCCATTCTCTA
>NC_041224.1:102107148-102121713 GCF_002837175.3 Physeter macrocephalus | reverse complement strand
TATTCCATTGTATATATGTGCCACATCTTCTTTATCCATTCATCTGTTGATGGACACTTAGGTTGCTTCCATGTCCTGGCTACTGTAAATAGAGCTGCAATGAACATTTAGGCACATGACTCTTTTTAAATTATGGTTTTCTTAGGGTATATGCCCAGTAGTGGGATTGCTGGGTCATATGGTAGTTCTATTTTGAGTTTTTTAAGGAACCTTCATACTGTTCTCCATAGTGGCTGTATCAATTTACATTCCCACCAGCAGTGCAAGAGTGTTCCCTTTTCTCCACACCCTCTCCAGGATTTATTGTTTCTAGATTGTTGATGATGGCCATTCTGACTGGTATGAGATGATACCTCATTGTAGTTTTGATTTTCATTTCTCTAATGATTAATGATGTTGAGCATTCTTTCATGTATTTGTTGGCAATCTGTATATCTTCTTTGGAGAAATGTCTATTTAGGTCTTCCTACCATTTTTGGATTGGGTTGTTTTTTTTCAATATTGAGCTGCATGAGCTGCTTGTAAATGTTGGAGATTAATCCTTTCTCAGTTGTTTCATTTGCAAATATTTTCTCCCATTCTGAGGGTTGTCTTATGGTCTTGTTTATGGTTTCCTTTGCTGTGCAAAAGCTTTGAAGTTTCATTAGGTCCCATTTGTTTATTTTTGTTTTTATTTCCATTTCTCTAGGAGGTGGGTCAAAAAGGATCTTGCTGTGATTTATGTCATAGAGTGTTCTGCCTGTGTTTTCCTCTAAGAGTTTGATAGTGTCTGGCCTTACATTTAGGTCTTTAATCCATTTTGAGTTTATTTTTGTGTATGGTGTTAAGGAGTGTTCTAATTTCATACTTCTACATGTACCTGTCCAGTTTTCCGAGCACCACTTGTTGAAGAGGCTGTCTTTTCTCCACTGTGTATTCTTGCCTCCTTTATCAAAGTGACCATATGTGCATGAGTTTTTCTCTGGCTTTCTATCCTGTTCCATTGATCTATATTTCTGTTTTTGTGCCAGTACCATCCTGTCTTGATTACTGTAGCTTTGTAGTATAGTCTGAAATCCGAGATCCTGATTCCTGCAGCTCCAGTTTTCGTTCACAAGATTGTTTTGGCTATTCGGGGTTTTTTGTGTTTCCATACAAATTGTGAAAATTTTTGTTCTAGTTCTGTAAAAAATGCCAGTGGTAATTTCATAGGGATTGCATTGAATCTGTAGATTGCTTTGGGTAGTAGAGTCATTTTCACAATGTTGATTGTTACAATCCAAGAACATGGTATATCTCTCCATCTATTTGTATCATCTTTAATTACTTTCCTCAGTGTCTTATAATTTTCTGCATACAGGTCTTTTGTCTCTTTAGGTAGGTTTATTCTTGGACATTTTATTCTTTTTGTTGCAATGGTAAATGGGAGTGTTTTCTTAATTTCACATTCAGATTTTTCATCATTAGTGTATAGGAATGCCAGAGATTTCTGTGCATTAATTTTGTATCCTGCTACTTTACCAAATTCATTGATTAGCTCTAGTAGTTTTCTGGTAGCATCTTTGGGATTCTCTATGTATAGTATCATGTCATCTGCAAACAGTGACAGCTTTACTGCTTCTTTTCCAATTTGGATTCCTTTTCTTTCTTTTTCTTCTCTGATTGCTGTGGCTAAAACACCCAAAACTATGTTGAATAATAGTGGTGAGAGTGGGCAACCTTGTCTTGTTCCTAATCTTAGTGGAAATGGTTTCAGTTTCTCACCATTGAGGATGATATTAGCTGTGGGTTTGTTATATATGGCCTTTGTTATGTTGAGGAAAGTTTCCTCTATGCCTACTTTCTGCAGGGTTTTTATCATAAATGGGTGTTGAATTTTGTGGAAAGCTTTCTCTGCATCTATTGAGATGATCGTATGGTTTTTCTCCTTCAATTTGTTAATATGGTGTATCACATTGATTGATTTGCATATATGGAAGAATCCTTGCATTCCTGGGATAAACCCTACTTATCATGGTGTATGATCCTTTTAATGTGCTGTTGAATTCTGCTTGGTAGTATGTTGTTGAGGATTTTTGCATCTATGTTCATCAGTGATATTGGCCTGTAGTTTTCTTTCTTTGTGACGTCTTTGTCTGGTTTTGGTATCAGGGTGATGGTGGCCTCATAGAATGAGTTTGGGAGTGTTCCTCCCTCTGCTATATTTTGGAAGAGTTTGAGAAGGATAGGTGTTAGCTCTTCTCTAAATGTTTGATAGAATTCGCCTGTGAAGCCATCTGGTCCTGGGCTTTTGTTTGTTGGAAGATTTTTAATCACAGTTTCAATTTCAGTGCTTGTGATTGGTCTGTTCATATTTTCTATTTCTTCCTGGTTCAGTCTCGGCAGCTTGTGCATTTCTAAGAATTTGTCCATTTCTGCCAGGATGTCCATTTTATTGGCATACAGCTGCTTGTAGTAATCTCTAATAATCTTTTGTATTTCTGCAGTGTCAGTTGTTACATCTCCTTTTTCATTTCTAATTCTATTGATTTGAGTCTTCTCCCTTTTATTCTTGATGAGTCTGGCTAATGGTTTATCAATTTTATTTATCTTCTCAAAGAACCAGCTTTTAGTTTTATTGATCTTTGCTACTGTTTTCTTCATTTCTTTTTCATTTATTTCTGATCTGATCTTTATGATTTCTTTCCTTCTGCTAAATTTGGGGTTCTTTTGTTCTTCTTTCTCTAATTGCTTTAGGTGCAAAGGTAGGTTGTTTATTCGAGATGTTTCCTGTTTCTTAAGGTAGGATTGTATTGCTATAAACTTCCCTCTTAGAACTGCTTTTGCTGCATCCCATAGGTTTTGGGTCGTCGTGTCTCCATTGTCATTTGTTTCTAAGTATTTTTTGATTTCCTCTTTGATTTCTTCAGTGATCACTTCGTTATTAAGTAGTGTATTGTTTAGCCTCCATGTGTTTGTATTTTTTACAGATCTTTTCCTGTAATTGATATCTAGTCTCATAGCGTTGTGGTCAGAAAAGATACTTGATATGATTTCAATTTTCTTAAATTTGCCAAGGCTAGATTTGTGACCCAATATATGATCTATCCTGGAGAATGTTCCATGAGCACTTGAGAAAAATGTGTATTCTGTTGTTTTTGGATGGAATGTCCTATAAATATCAATTAAGTCCATCTTGTGTAATGTATCATTTAAAGCTTGTGTTTCCTTATTTATTTTCATTTTGGATGATCTGTCCATTGGTGAAAGTGGGGTGTTAAAGTCCCCTACTATGATTGTGTTACTGTCGATTTCCCCTTTTATGGCTGTTAGTATTTGCCTTATGTAAGGTTCGCAGTTCCCGTTGTTTTTGGTGTCTGTCTGCAGTGGCTAAGGTTGGTTCAGTGGGTTGTGTAGGCTTCCTGGTGGAGGGGACTAGTGCCTGTGTTCTGGTGGATGAGGCTGGATCTTGTCTTTCTGGTGGGCAGGTCCACGTCTGGTGGTGTGTTTTGGGGTGTCTGTGGCCTTATTATGATTTTAGGCAGCCTCTCTGCTAATGGATGGGGCTGTGTTCCTGTCTTGCTAGTTGTTTGGCATAGGGTGTCCAGCACTGTAGCTTGCTGGTCATTGAGTGAAGCTGGGTCTTGGCATTGAGATGGAGATCTCTGGGAGATTTTTGCTGTGTGATATTACATGGAGCTGGGAGGTCTCTTGTGGACCAGTGTTCTGAAGTTGGGTCTCCCACCTCAGAGGCACAGCACTGATTCCTGGCTGGAGCACCAAGAGCCTTTCATCCACATGGCTCAGAATAAAAGGGAGAAAAAATAGAAAGAATGAAAGAAAGAGGATAAAATAAAATAAAATAAAGTAAAATTAAATAAAATAACGTTATTAAAATAAAAAATAATTATTAAAAAAATTTTTAGAAAGTAAGGAAAACAAAACAACAAAAAAAGGACAGATAGAACCCTAGGACAAATGGTGAAAGCAAAGCTATACAGACAAAATCACACATAGAACCATACACATACACACTCACAAAAAGAGAAAAGGGGGAAAAAATAATATATTTTTGTTCCCAAAGTCAACCTCCTCAATTTGGGATGATTTGTTGTCTATTCAGGTATTCCACAGAGGCAGGGTACATCAGGTTGACTGTGGAGATTTCATCCGCTGCTCCTGAGGCTGCTGGGAGAGATTTCCCTTTCTCTTCTTTGTTCACACATCTCCTGGGGTTCAGGTTTGGATTTGGATCTGCCTCTGCGTGTAGGTCACCTGAGGTTGTCTGTTCTTCACTCAGACAGGACAGGGTTAAAGGAGCAGCTGATTCAGGGGCTCTGGCTCACTCAGGCCGGGGGGAGGTAGGGGTACGGATGCGGGGCAAGCCTATGGTGGCAGAGGCCAGTGTGATGATGCAACAGCCTGAGGCGCACCGTGCGTTCTCCCAGGAAAGTTGTCCCTGGGTCACGGGACCCTGGCAGTGGCATGCTGCACAGGCTCCCGGGAGGGGAGGTGTGGAGAGTGACATGTGCTCACACACGGGCTTCTTGGTGGCAGCAGCAGCAGCCTTAGCATCTCATGCCCGTCTCTGGGGTCCGCGCTGATAGCCACATCTCGTGCCCGTCTCTGGAGCTCCTTTAAGCAGCACTCTTAATCCCCTCTCCTTGTGCACCAGGAAACAAAGAGGGAAGAAAAAGTCTCTTGCCTCTTCAGCAGTTCCAGACTTCTCCCGGACTGCCTCCCGGCTAGCCATGGCACACTAACCCCTTCAGGCTGTGTTCACGCCGCCAACCCCAGTCCTCTCCCTGTGATCCGACCGAAGCCTGAGCGTCAGCTCCCAGCCCCCGCCCGCCCTGGTGGGCGAGCAGACAAGCTTCTCGGGCTGGTGAGTGCTGGTCGGTACTGATCCTCTGTGGGAATCTCTCCGCTTTGCCCTCCGCCCCCGTTGCTGCACTCTCCTCCGTGGCTCCAAAGCTCCCCCACTCCACCACCCACAGTCTCCACCCGCGAAGGGCCTTCCTAGTGTGTGGAAACCTTTCCTCCTTCACAGCTCCCTCCCACTGGTGCAGGTCCCGTCCCTATTCTTTGTCTCTGTTTATTATTTTTTCTTTTGCCCTACCCAGGTACGTGGGGGAGTTTCTTGCCTTTTGGGAGGTCTGAGGTCTTCTGCCAGCATTCAGTAGGTGTTCTATAGGAGCAGTTCCACATGTAGATGTATTTCTGATATATCTGTGGGGAGGAAGGTGATCTCCACATCTTACTCTTCCGCCATCTTGAAGCTCCTCCTCTGTCTCTCCAGGTATATTCTTTTATGTAGCTAGACTCATTCTCGACTCTGCTCTGTCCTAGAGCATCCACGGATTGCAACCATAGGCTCCTACACCAAGGTCCTCCACAACATGGCACCAACCATAAGCAGCCTTATTTTCCACATGTCCCTAGTAAGGGATATGGATATATCCAAGAAACCATCCCAGCTTTTAAGAAGACTTGATATGATACAGGAGGAAAACATGTATATAATTTTCTGGATGAGGCATGTGATAAATACCATGCAAGTGCCTTAGACTGTATTTAAGAACTCAAAAACAGGAGACCTCATCTGTGCCTGGGACAACTAAGAAAATCATAATAAAAGTGGTGGCATTTGAGCTGTGTTTTAGAATAAGAGAATAATTGAATTGTGTAGTTTTTTTAAAAAATTAACTAGATTATTGAGAAGATGAATAGAAGAGAAAATAGAAAATAATTAGTAAGTTTTTGTGATACTAAAGGGATTTTGAAACTGAGCTTACCTGAATTCCTACAACCAGAACTTAGAATGACTTTAATACCATGTAGAATGTAGGGTGTTAGAAAGGAACATCCTCATTGAGCTATAGGAAAAGAAAATTAGATTAATGAGTTGATTTTTCTTCTACTTTCTACCCATGCACCACTCCATTCTATATCCTCTGCCCTGCTTGGTGCCTCAGTTGGCCAACCCCTACAGATGCATCAGCGACTGGGCTCCCTTGCACTCTGGCTTCTGGCTGAGTTGAGCCAATGGGAAACAGCAGCAGGAGGAGAACATGTTTGGGGCATATCTTCCTGCTCTCTGCCTGCTTTGTCATCACACCTCTAGAAATAGCTGCCTCCCTCTATGACTCCAGCTCTCTCTAAGCTCCAGTAATACTGTTTTTCCACTTGCTCCTTCAGCAGTAGGAGTGTTAATGGTTTCTTCTGCTGCTGGTTTCTGGGTTCCTCACCATTCTTCATTGTTCTCTTGGCCCTGCCTACACCTCCAAAAGGTTTCCTTTCATAAGAGCCTCTTCATTTGAATGATCTAGAGAAAATTCTGTTTTGTACTGATAACCAAACTTATCCAATGAAACACTAATGGGTAAACTAGATATTTATAGAAAATAAACTAAATTATTATCTAATAGGTGCTTATTTATTTTTAAACATAGCAAATATTTTTTGAGGACAAAAACCCTTAGTGGTCATCTTCACCAACTCTTATTTTTAAGTGTAAGGTCTATACCTGGGATTGGAGGAGACTTGGTGTAAAGGACAGACATGAACAAGGGTGCAGAAATAAGAGGGAACAGGCATCAAAGCAAACTTGTGCCTACTTCATATTTTTCTTCAGTGCCCACTTTGGCCTTTAGCTTGAGTTGCTGATTTTAGAAGACACTGAGGGAAAAAATCAGGAAAATCTGGCTAGAGGGCAGGGCTAGTGACTACCTGATATTCTGGGGATGCTGTACTATGTCATGCACAAAGCAGATGATTCTATCTATTTGATGGAGCAACACACACTCCCTTACATGTTTGTTTTGTGCAGTTTCTAGGACTCATATTTTTTGTGCTGACCATTAGTCACTTAGCATTAAGTAAGAGCTCAGAAGTTCCATAACTTTTCCAAGAGACCTATTTTAGCTTGTTATATAACCTTGTCATGGCTTTCCTGCTTATGGTAGTTTGAGGACCTGGTGGCAGTTTTTTGTCTCTATTTACATTTATCTACATCCTACATTCTGTGGCAACTTCCTGAACTTGGGAAACCTCTTTAATAATTCAGACTATGATTAGCAAAGGCCTAGGGTCCTGGTTCCTGTCCTGTCACTGAGAGAGGTCCCTTCAGACCAGAGACCATCTGGGAAGCCTAGATACTCCTGATGGAAGTAGTGCAGACCCCCCAAAAAACACTGGAGTAAGACTATAACATCTGGCATCTTCTGGATGTGGGGTAAATTCCTGCTCAAGGCTTCTTTGATACAGACATGCAGCTCTGAGGGCATCTTAGGCTCCCAGAAAACTCTTGAGCTATCTCTGGACTAAAACTACAGCCCTGGGAGCAAAAGTTGTCCTTAAGTGACTGAATGAATAGCACTCATGTATTCTCTCATCCCTGCTCTGCTACAAACCAGGAATGGGCAAGCTGTCCTTGCTTCAGTCTCTCGTGGCTGTAGTGTGTGTGTTTCTTTCTCCGTGATCAGCCCAGATTTGATCAAATCTGAAAACCCTACATAATGTATGCCAAGCACATTCAGATTCATTTGCATGTAAATCATCCCAGATGACGCTTTATAAAGATTTCTAAGATGCCTCTTAATAAGCATTTTCAAGCCTCTTTTATTTTTCTGTAAACACTCTCTTTAATCTCAAGCTCTGGAAGGTTTGAATTTGGTTTGAAATGGCAAGCCCAGGAATTTTGAGCAGATTCTGACAGGCCCGAGTTCTCCCAGTACTACTTTTCATCCATCAGAGATTGACTCAGAATCCCTTGGCCAGACAGATGAAGAGTCCCAGCTGTCAACTCACGTCTCCCACTGGTACTTTATTCTCATTGGCTTTAAAAGCAAGAGTGTTTTCATGTTTTAAATGCTCATTTACAAACCGTTTCTCATCTCTTGAGTCTCTCCAATGTTCCCGCTGAGGCCTCCATGCTCCCAGGGGAATTTTCTCTCGTTTAGGAATAAATAGGAAGAAGGGGGGTGAGAAGAACAGCCCTCTTCTGATAAGCTGTCCCAGCTGACAAGCCCTTCCCCTCAGACCCATCCACTTAGATCAATGAACATTTCACAGGCTTAACCAGTTATCTTCAAGAGAAGACAAGGCCATTACGTAACCACACATACAAAGAGGTACGCAACATAAAAAATGCTTCCCACAGATTTCAAATAGGAAAAAATGCGAGTTTCCTATATTATGAAACCCCATAGGAATACCCTTCTCCTCTCATTCAATTCTTTAAACCAGTCATTCATTTTGTTATTGTTTCCTTATAATTAAAAAAAATAAAAAATTCCACTAACCCTCTCTTAAACAGTGTCCTCATTTGTCCTGTATATTTTTCTGTATGCATATTTTCTATATTCATAAACACAGATCAACAAATGTGCAATTTGGAAATTTGCTCTTTAGAGACATTTGTTTTAGAATCTTGTGTGAATATTTATCTGAATTCAAACATATATGAAACTTGAGTTTTTGTAGGATCACTATTACATTGACCTTCTATGGTATATAGTCAGGCTCTTCTGCACGTGGTCCACAAATATATACTGAATGACTGATTACAAAGATTGAAACATACCATTTTCTGATTTTTAAAGTATACTTGAAATAATAGCAGAAATATGTTCTGTTTAGGTCTCTGGATAAAACACAAGTAATAATGATTATTATTGGTAAAATAATCATTAATAATTATGTAACTAACACTTTATGGTCCACAAAATTCTTATATATACAATCTATTTTTACATACAGTTTCATTTTTCATCTTGAGATACTGGTTTGGTTTATTTGCAAGCTATATTAGTCTCCATGTTAAAGGTATCCAGGCATCTTTTATTACCATTTCCAAGATGTAATTGTGGGATTATTTTCCCCCAAACCTAGGCTTCCAAAATATAGAAGAAGCTGATTGAGTTCACTAATTTACTACACTTTCTGGTATATGATATAATGCATGTGGAATGTCTCCTCTCTTCTCAAACCTAGTAAATTGGTTAGAATACAGGTCAAAATGCTGTAATAAAGATACTCAACAATAGAGTAGAACAAATGAGTTAGAAGCCTATATCCCTCTCACATTACAGCTCAGAGCTGAGCAGTCCAGGGATGGAGGCTTCCTTTTGTCCATAGGAAATGTAGTGCTCAGGCTGCTGGATACTCTGCCATCCTCAGTGTGTGCCTTCCATCTCTGGCCCAAGGCAGCTATTCCAGCTGTTGCCATTTCCCAGCCAGGAGAAAGAGGGAAATGTATGTGGGACAGCCTTTAAGGTCAAAACCTCAAAAGGCCACTTCTTGTCAAACCTACTGCAAGAACTTAGTCACTAAGTCATATGTCAGCATAAGGGAGGCTGGGAAATATTGTGTCTAGCTGACTTGCCACATGCCCTCCTGAGATTCTATAACTAAAATGAAGAAGGAGAAAATGGACACTAGAAGAAAATTAGCAGGGTCTGCCACAATTTGGCCAAACTATCTGTGTACTTGGGGTATGTTTTCTTGTCTGGGAGTCGGGATGAGCAGAGGAGGCATCTTAAAAAAAAAAAAAAAAATTGTCCGAAGAGGAAGTCAAAGGCAAGAGCTTTGTCTCACAGCATTTCTTCCATTGTTGAAGGAAAGGAACTGAGGATAACATGAGGTAGGTCACCTGCACATCTTTTTGACTGGCCCCTATGCACATGTATCTGAGTCCTCAGGAAAGAGAAAGCTAAACATTTTTAACAAGAAACAACATTTTTCACCCGAAGTCTGTTTGGAAAGAGCAATGCAGAGTTAGTTGGGAGCAACCTTCCAGGGTCTCCAGACAAGGCAATACAGGGAGGCAGTTTCAGTGGTAACACCTGCCTCAGTGGTGCTGAGGCACCACAGGTGGCTTCAGGACTAGATTGTTGGATTGGAGTTGGCATTAGCAGGCATGGGGCGGGGAGCACATGGACCGCCTGGAGATCCTACCTCAGTAGAGGAAAGTAGCCGGAAATGACTCCATGGAAGGCACAATTGGCAGTGAAAAGGCACTGTCAGCCCAGCCCCAATTCCCAGAACCACTCTATTGGAAGATGATTGATTGGAAGGAGTCCCTGGGAGAGAAAGTTGACCCTCAGCTACGAATAAGAGTACAAAGTTAGTGTGATGTCATTGGAAGGAATCCCTGGGAGAGAAAGTTGACCCTCAGCTATGAATAAGAGTACAAAGTTAGTGTGATGTCATTGGAAAAGTCCATGTTTATTTTTTTTACTATAAAAACAGTAAAACAAATTTACACCTCTGTCAACTTCCCCCAAAAAATGTTGACACATGGTATAGTTTCTGCTTATCTATGCCTAGGTGTTAGTTTCCCAAATCCAACAGTCTACAGTAATTGGGTACACAAAAGTTAAAATAATAGCATTTACTCAAATGACCCTTTTCATTATTTAATGGACAAAGTACAAAATAATCCAAAGGGCAAAAGCATTCCTCAGATACATTCACCAGCAGTTTTTCTCTAAATTACAAATATAGAACTCAGAATTGTCCCCCTTCTAAAATTATCACAAAAGCCAAACAAGATGAAAGCTATTATTTCCCCTCTTCATATATTTATAAAAGGTCCATCATTTCTGTCTCTCATTACACAGTAACCCTATCTTCAAAGTGACAAGAGATGCATCTTTATGTAAATGCTTTGAACTACATGTAGTACAGACTTCCACATGAGTCAAGTTAAAATTCATTTCACGTGGTCTGAAAGTATAGTACTCTACCAGATGAGTTTCGGTGGAAGCAAAATCGTTCAGCACATTTGATTTTCCATTGACTTGATATTTATGTTGGGTATTCAATGTTTTAAAGCATGACTAAATAGTGTAAAAATGCTATAGGAATCCATAGGTCCAGCAGAATTCTCTGCTCGGCTGAATTCCCTGAGCTACATCTATATGTATTTTCTAGACCTGTTAGAACACTCAAGCCTTTTGAGTGTTCTGGGATTGCAGTGATTGAGGAAAGTGGTCATTGTAAATAACAATTTTCTATTTAAAACCCTTTCAGCAAAGAAGCTTCTTTCCCATACAGGTGCAGGATTCCTCAAAAATTTCAAAAGAAAGAAAATGAAAAAGAAAAGGTGATTTTTCCATAGGGCAATGAAATGGCTCAGGGATATAATAGTTGACTTTTATATTTTTATTTCTCTCCTTAAAGCCAAAGAAGATTTCTAAATTTTGACAGTACACAGGGTGGGGGCCAGCAGGGAAGAAAGTAAGCTTGGCAACGTGGAATAGATTCTTAGAAGTAATTGACTTTACTTAGGATCTAACTCTGAGGGAAAATGCTGCAGGAGGCTCAAGTTTTATTGCCATTTTTTATTATTTTTGTTTAGTATTGGCTTTACCCTTAAAATATTTAGCCTCTTTCACTTGCTGTGATCCTCCCCAGCAAACACTGAACACTGCTGATCATGTGGTCAGCCTTGGATAAGATTAAGTATTAGATTTTCACTTTCCTCTCCCCTCCACCTCCTCCTAAGACTCTGAGGTTCTCATATTGTAATTTCAAGATTTCTCCCTTTTCCTCTTTTTTATGCTGGCAAAAACTGCTTTTCACTTGTATTAAAACTGTCAAAACTGCCCAAAGGGAAAAAATATATGTTTTCCCATTGGTACTGAAAAGAGTGAAGCAGCATATTTTGGCAGTTTCAGTGTAGGTGTGAAATTTTCACACAGCTCTACTAGGGAGGTACACAAGTCTGGCCCTGTTGGAGCATCTGATATTTCATGGATGGCAATTTCTGTAAAAGGTATGGCCTAGGGCTAAATTAAAAGATGGGGATTTAGACTAGAAATGATAGCATTCCATTGAAACAATTGTCAATTATGTGAGAGATGCTTTTGCATATTTAGAAAGCAAATGGTGCCCCTTTAAATTTTCCCTATGGCAAGTTTTATTGTAAAATAAAGATTTGGAGTTATACATCAAAAATGTAGCTTAGCCTATAGAACCCACACCATAACAATGCAAAATATATTAGACTGCGAGGTATTGATTTTACATGAAAGCATATCAGTTAGTGAAATGCAGAAACCAATAAAGCATCACCAAGGCTGGGTAGGAGATCTCTAGACACAATTTATTTTTACACTTAAACCAATTATTGGCTTTGTTGCATTTTTTTAAAGTATGACATATATTCTTAGAAGGTTTTTAAAAAATTCAATCAAATCAATTACATTGATTTCGTATCCTATATTAAGCAACAGTCTTACATTAGAGTTGACACATTTTGATGAGTACTGTGAAAGTACCAAAACTGGGCTAAGTTCTCTGAATTTTTTCCAAGGATTTGGCTGCCCAATATGAATATAAATATTGATTTTTAACAATGGAAATTTATTGAAATAAAATGTTTACTGCCCAACCTGTTTTCAAGTTTTAGAATATTAGATTAATAATTGATCAGCTTCACAGAAGAGTGAGCTGTAATTTTTAAATCAAATAGGTTCATGTAAGCCAATCCTCTATACATATACACAAGGATGTCTCAATACAATTGAATCTTATTTTATTATATTTAGTATACCTAAAACTTCATGACATATAAGAACTAGTTATTTCTATTCCTAATAGAAGGTATCTAAGAAATACTTTAGGTTCACAGTCTCTTTCCAGTTCTTGCATATTAGGTGTTGTTGAATCTTCTCAGATTTTATATATAGCCATAACTTTTATTTTTATTATAGAATCAATTTTTGAGATATGGGAAATCTCTAATGGAGGAATCTCAATGTATCATTCAGTCTTTGCTTGAATTTTTTTTTCAGGAAAAACAGATGTATTTTGTAATCACTCAAATTTTAGAAGTGGATTCTTATGGTAAAATGAAATCCTTTTTCCTATGATTTTTACTTAAGTTAATTCTGTCTCTGGAGCCATAGAGAATAAATCCAGTTCATATGATTATAATTCAGGTATTTATGGATGTATATCATTCTTTCCCTTGGCCTTCTTTTCTTTAGGTTTAAAGCCCTTGGTTTCTGTAGTCTATTGGCCTCAAGTTTATAATCTCTTATCTGGGACATTCATTAAACTCTTTTCTCACCATTTTGAGTTCATCTCAATCTTCATGTTTCGACCCTAGTAATTTCTCTCCCTTACTAACTTTTCAGTTATTAGATGCTGTTTCTGTAAGGAATTTAAAACATTAATTCTTATCAAGAAACCAGAAAAAGTTGTCCAGAATTTTGACATTTCTATGAATCACAATTTGGGTTCTCAGGACACTGTGTAGATCCTGTTGCCATTGTGCATCTCAGCATTCACTCCATGCAACCATCAAACCAACAGCTTAAGAACCAGGCAGGGAATTTCTCAAATGCTCCAAATAGCTGCACATCACTATAGATTATGACTGCTTGGATTTAGGGAACATTTTTTTTTGGCTGGGGAAACATTCCAGTGGGATAGATTAATCTATGTAAACCACATAGCTCAGCTGAAACTGCTGTTCGCCATTCTAAATTGCCAGCTCCGTCTCCTTTCTGCACAGAAATGCACATTTCTTCCTATAATAAAGATATTTTATAATAGCAATAAGGCAACTCCAGGGTGTGTGGTTATCACGAGATAATCATACCCTAGAGGGATTACAGACACTTGGCTGTGCCTCATAACACCCCATGTGTGTGTTTATCTCATGATAACCACACTCGCTTTTGTATCTTATTGCCTAATTATCCTCTTCTAATGCAAAAATACTAATTTTTTGTCTGAAACAATATGTGCAAGGACGCATTGCTAACAGTCACATGAAGACATTGACAAACAATGCTGCTGTTACTCTATATTCACTTCCCACAAGAAAATTGATACACAAGAAGAAAATTCTGAGAGTGAGAGAACAATCCAGTCCATTTCTGTATGAGCTGCTTCTTAAAATGACTATATAGAAGCCTCTGTTTTACCCATTAATGCTATAAGATAAATTACCCAGACATTTTTCTTCCTCTTTTAGACTTAAGTTCTCTCAATTACAATTGAAAACTAGAGAATAAGCAGGAATTTCAAACCTGAAAAAATAAAGACACTAAGTTCATTTACTTCCAGAAAGTTAACGGCAGAGATTGATTTTGATTTATTGAGTTATCTAATTTAATAAGAATATCTGTATGCTGCTTAGTATTCCTTCACATATATTTCAACTGTCAATCTTTCCAGTTGAAAAATATAAAATTTTGTACCTTACAGTAGTGTGATTCATACAATTCTATCAATCTTGAATCCTTTTACTAACTTTTATAAAGTGAAATTATTGCCTAATAATTACATAATTATCTCCATTCTGCATAGTCATATTTATTATTTTTACATTACATTATTATGTAACAGTTAAAGCCAATAGTGGTTACATGTACAGATTTCCTATGAATCTGATCTCAGGAATGAACATTTTCAAGTTTTATTTTCTAAAGTTTTTTTTTTTTTTTTTTTTTTTTTTTTTGCGGTACATGGGCCTCTCACTGCTGTGGCCTGTCCCGTTGCAGGGCACAGGCTCCGGATGCGCAGGCTCAGCGGCCATGGCTCACGGGCCCAGCCGCTCCGCGGCACGTGGGATCCTCCCGGACCGGGGCG
>NC_041224.1:102104341-102107119 GCF_002837175.3 Physeter macrocephalus | reverse complement strand
CTCACTGCTGTGGCCGGTCCCGTTGCAGAGCACAGGCTCCGGACGCGCAAGCTCAGCGGCCATGGCTCACGGGCCCAGCCGCTCTGTGGCATGTGGGATCTTCCCGGACCGGGGCACGAACCCGTGTCCCCTGCATCGGCAGGCGGACTCTCAACCACTGCGCCACTAGGGAAGCCCATCTAAAGTTTTATTTATAGATCTTTGAATATATTTGAGAGCCTGCAAAGGCCATTAAGGACTCTACTGTATTTCAGTACTTCAATTAAATTTAAATTATTCTGAGTAAAAAGAAAGCCTAGTGGGCTTCCCTGGTGGCACAGTGGTTGAGAGTCCGCCTGCCAATGCACAGGACACGGGTTCGTGCCCCGGTCCGGGAAGATCCCACATGCCGCGGAGTGGCTGGGCCCGTGAGCCATGGCGGCTGGGCCCGTGAGCCATGGCCGCTGAGCCTGCGCGTCTGGAGCCTGTGCTCCGCAATGGGAGAGGCCACAACGAGAGGCTCGCGTACCGCAAAAAAAAGAGAAAGCCTAGTTTTAGAGGACTTTTACAAAAAAGGTAATGATATATTCTTAGAAGTTCATTTCATATATGTATGTGTGTGTGTGTGTGAATTCATGTGTGTATATACATACTACCTGTATTTTTAATAAATATTCTTTCAGTACTTATTTCCGCAGAACATGACAATTGTTCTCAAGGTCACTCCTTATATTTTCTTAACCTTACAGACTCAGTTTCCTCTTCCTGGTTTCTGACTTCATAAATAACACTGGGTCGAATTTGCCTCAGTTTAATAAGCCTGTTCCTTCTGAACTGTCTGGTTACAGGATGCAAGATGAGCTGTTGCTCTCTCCCTGGAGTCCTGTTCCAAGGGTACATACTTGAACTTTGCTTTTAGGGATGGATTACCCACCGGCATTTACTAACAAAGACTGTGCTAAATCTCAATCCATAAATAACAGGTAAATACAGCAACAATTATTAGTGACTTGAGGGCAGCATTAGATTGTTGTAAGGACTAAAAGGTGAAAAGATACTTTAGAAGTTGGTACTCCATTAACAGAGGGAAAATACAATGTTTACTTAACTCAATTATTTACTGGCACATAATTAATGGGAAATACTGTTTTATTGTTTTTAGACACAGGTATATTTTCTTAGAACTGAAAGGCATCTTAGAGCTTATCTATTCCAATCACCTCTTTATATAGCCAAGAAAATTTGACAACACCATCTATTCTGTTTACTTGTTTTTCACTAAGAGCCAGAAAGGAAGATCTCTTAAATCAATATACATAATTATGTACACCAGAAATGGTATGAGCCTGAAATTAAGCAAACTTAGTTAAAGCAAACCTTTTTAGACTACTAGTTCTGGACATTATTCTTAGCATGCAGTTGGGGAACCATAAAGAGTTGAGTAGTCTGAATAGGTGAAAATATTGGAGAACATTCCAAGCTTTTGAATGCCCTATATTTTCATTTGACTTTGTGAATAAAAATTGCCAATATGTAGTTGGAGAAGATTCTTAGAGTTTTCTAGGTATTAAGTAGTTGTTATGAAAGGCTTCACTACTAGAAACTAACTAGGTTCTGGATACACTAGCACAACTATTCTTTAATGCATTGCTGAAATCATGTGTAAGAGCAAAACTTTCCTAGAACCAATGAACACATAAGAAAAAGAACAGTGAGCTGAAAGTGGAAAAAGAGTGGCAAGATAAAAGCAAATAGGAAAGTAAATTCTGCCTTTGGGGTAAATGCTAATACTAGTACTGGGATAAGGAAAGGAAACTATGCCTTAGCCCCATGAATTTTTGTGGCAATCCAATTTAGCAAGAAATTAATAACAAAAAGATACATTTTAAAAACATAATTTAGAAACTAAAAATATAGTTCACAATCACTGACAGTGTAAAGAAGATAGAATGGAATTGGAGGAACAAAACCGAATGTAATTAAACTATACAAAATTTGTAGAATACAGCAAAAGTGATAATTTGAAGGATGTTTACAGACCTAAATCATTACATTAAATTAAAAAATTGCTAAAAACTAACAACCTAAGCATCTAATATAAGAAGTCAGGAAAAGAACAATAAACTTAAATATGATAGATAGACCTAAAGCAATAGAAGACTAGAAATAATACAAATAAAATTAAAAATAAACGAAAATGCAAAAGAGAGTATCTACAAAGAAATGGTTCTTTGAAGAGAACCTAAAGTAAAATTGATTTTAAAAAAACAAAAATGGAGATGATGTATAAACAATATTAGTAAGAAAATGGGAAATAATTGTATACAGGTTAGATTTTTTTCTTTAACAGTAATTAAAAAATTTTTTTATACAGCAGGTTCTTATTAGTTATCTATTTTATACATATTAGTGTATATATGTCAATCCCAATCTCCCAATTCATCCCACCACCACCACCCCACCACTGCTTCCCCCCGTGGTGTCCATACGTTTGTTCTCTACATCTCTGTCTCTCTGCCTTGCAAACTGGTTCATCTGTACCATTTTTCTAGATTCCACAAATATGCATTAATATACGATATTTGTTTTTCTCTTTCTGACTTACTCCACTCTATGACAATGTCTAGGTCCATTCACGTCTCTGCAAATGACCCAATTTCGTTCCTTTTTATGGCTGAGTAATATTCCATTGTATATATGTGCCACAACTTCTTTATCCATTTGTCTGTCAATGGGCATTTAGGTTGCTTCCATGACCTGGCTATTGTAAATAGTGCTGCAATGAATGTTGGGGTGCAT
>NC_041224.1:102088148-102100958 GCF_002837175.3 Physeter macrocephalus | reverse complement strand
GTCCCGTTGCAGAGCACAGGCTCCGGACGCGCAAGCTCAGCGGCCATGGCTCACGGGCCCAGCCGCTCTGTGGCATGTGGGATCTTCCCGGACCGGGGCACGAACCCGTGTCCCCTGCATCGGCAGGCGGACTCTCAACCACTGCGCCACTAGGGAAGCCCATCTAAAGTTTTATTTATAGATCTTTGAATATATTTGAGAGCCTGCAAAGGCCATTAAGGACTCTACTGTATTTCAGTACTTCAATTAAATTTAAATTATTCTGAGTAAAAAGAAAGCCTAGTGGGCTTCCCTGGTGGCACAGTGGTTGAGAGTCCGCCTGCCAATGCACAGGACACGGGTTCGTGCCCCGGTCCGGGAAGATCCCACATGCCGCGGAGTGGCTGGGCCCGTGAGCCATGGCGGCTGGGCCCGTGAGCCATGGCCGCTGAGCCTGCGCGTCTGGAGCCTGTGCTCCGCAATGGGAGAGGCCACAACGAGAGGCTCGCGTACCGCAAAAAAAAGAGAAAGCCTAGTTTTAGAGGACTTTTACAAAAAAGGTAATGATATATTCTTAGAAGTTCATTTCATATATGTATGTGTGTGTGTGTGTGAATTCATGTGTGTATATACATACTACCTGTATTTTTAATAAATATTCTTTCAGTACTTATTTCCGCAGAACATGACAATTGTTCTCAAGGTCACTCCTTATATTTTCTTAACCTTACAGACTCAGTTTCCTCTTCCTGGTTTCTGACTTCATAAATAACACTGGGTCGAATTTGCCTCAGTTTAATAAGCCTGTTCCTTCTGAACTGTCTGGTTACAGGATGCAAGATGAGCTGTTGCTCTCTCCCTGGAGTCCTGTTCCAAGGGTACATACTTGAACTTTGCTTTTAGGGATGGATTACCCACCGGCATTTACTAACAAAGACTGTGCTAAATCTCAATCCATAAATAACAGGTAAATACAGCAACAATTATTAGTGACTTGAGGGCAGCATTAGATTGTTGTAAGGACTAAAAGGTGAAAAGATACTTTAGAAGTTGGTACTCCATTAACAGAGGGAAAATACAATGTTTACTTAACTCAATTATTTACTGGCACATAATTAATGGGAAATACTGTTTTATTGTTTTTAGACACAGGTATATTTTCTTAGAACTGAAAGGCATCTTAGAGCTTATCTATTCCAATCACCTCTTTATATAGCCAAGAAAATTTGACAACACCATCTATTCTGTTTACTTGTTTTTCACTAAGAGCCAGAAAGGAAGATCTCTTAAATCAATATACATAATTATGTACACCAGAAATGGTATGAGCCTGAAATTAAGCAAACTTAGTTAAAGCAAACCTTTTTAGACTACTAGTTCTGGACATTATTCTTAGCATGCAGTTGGGGAACCATAAAGAGTTGAGTAGTCTGAATAGGTGAAAATATTGGAGAACATTCCAAGCTTTTGAATGCCCTATATTTTCATTTGACTTTGTGAATAAAAATTGCCAATATGTAGTTGGAGAAGATTCTTAGAGTTTTCTAGGTATTAAGTAGTTGTTATGAAAGGCTTCACTACTAGAAACTAACTAGGTTCTGGATACACTAGCACAACTATTCTTTAATGCATTGCTGAAATCATGTGTAAGAGCAAAACTTTCCTAGAACCAATGAACACATAAGAAAAAGAACAGTGAGCTGAAAGTGGAAAAAGAGTGGCAAGATAAAAGCAAATAGGAAAGTAAATTCTGCCTTTGGGGTAAATGCTAATACTAGTACTGGGATAAGGAAAGGAAACTATGCCTTAGCCCCATGAATTTTTGTGGCAATCCAATTTAGCAAGAAATTAATAACAAAAAGATACATTTTAAAAACATAATTTAGAAACTAAAAATATAGTTCACAATCACTGACAGTGTAAAGAAGATAGAATGGAATTGGAGGAACAAAACCGAATGTAATTAAACTATACAAAATTTGTAGAATACAGCAAAAGTGATAATTTGAAGGATGTTTACAGACCTAAATCATTACATTAAATTAAAAAATTGCTAAAAACTAACAACCTAAGCATCTAATATAAGAAGTCAGGAAAAGAACAATAAACTTAAATATGATAGATAGACCTAAAGCAATAGAAGACTAGAAATAATACAAATAAAATTAAAAATAAACGAAAATGCAAAAGAGAGTATCTACAAAGAAATGGTTCTTTGAAGAGAACCTAAAGTAAAATTGATTTTAAAAAAACAAAAATGGAGATGATGTATAAACAATATTAGTAAGAAAATGGGAAATAATTGTATACAGGTTAGATTTTTTTCTTTAACAGTAATTAAAAAATTTTTTTATACAGCAGGTTCTTATTAGTTATCTATTTTATACATATTAGTGTATATATGTCAATCCCAATCTCCCAATTCATCCCACCACCACCACCCCACCACTGCTTCCCCCCGTGGTGTCCATACGTTTGTTCTCTACATCTCTGTCTCTCTGCCTTGCAAACTGGTTCATCTGTACCATTTTTCTAGATTCCACAAATATGCATTAATATACGATATTTGTTTTTCTCTTTCTGACTTACTCCACTCTATGACAATGTCTAGGTCCATTCACGTCTCTGCAAATGACCCAATTTCGTTCCTTTTTATGGCTGAGTAATATTCCATTGTATATATGTACCACAACTTCTTTATCCATTTGTCTGTCAATGGGCATTTAGGTTGCTTCCATGACCTGGCTATTGTAAATAGTGCTGCAATGAATGTTGGGGTGCATGTGTCTTTTTGAATTATGGTTTTCTCTGGGTATATGCCCAGCAGTAGGATTGCTGGATCAGTTCTATTTTTAGTTTTTTAAGGAACCTCCATACTGTTCACCATAGTGGCTGTATCAATTTACATTCCCACCAACGGTGCAAAAGGGTTCCCTTTTCAGCACACACTCTGCAGCATTTATTGTTTGTAGATTTTCTGATGATGCCCATTCTAACCGGCGTGAGGTGATACCTCATTGTAGTTTTGATTTGCATTTCTCTAATAATTAGCCATGTTGAGCAGCTTTTCATGTGCCTTTTGGCCATCTATATGTCCTCTTTGGAGAAATGTCTATTTAGGTCTTCTGCCCATTTTTGGATTGGGTCGTTTTTTAATATTGAGCTGCATGAGTTTTTTATATATTTCGGCGATTAATCCTTTGTCCGTTGATTCATTTGCAAATATATTTTCCCATTCTGAGGGTTGTCTTTTCATCTTGATTTATAGTTTCTTTCTCTGTGCAAAAGCTTTGAAATTTCATTAGGTCCCATTTGTTTATTTTTGTTTTTATTTCCATTACTCTAGGAGGTGGGTCAAAAAAGATCTTGCTGTGATTCATGTCAAAGAGTGTTCTTCCTATGTTTTCCTCTCAGAGTTTTATAGTGTCTGGTCTTACATTTAGGTCTTTAATCCATTTTGAGTTTATTTCTGTGTATGGTGTTAGGGAGTGTTCTAATTTCATCTTTTACATGTAGCTGTTCAGTTTTCCCAGCACCACTTATTGAAGAGACTGTCTTTTCTCCATTGTTTATGTTTGCCTCCTTTGTCAAAGATTAGTTGACCATAGGTGCATGGGTTTATCTCTGGGTTTTCTATCTGTATACAGGTTAGATTTAATTGTGACTAAGAATTGTGAATCTCTTAATGACAAGAAATTTGAAAATTAGAAAAATGACACATTTCTCGAAAAATGTAACAGTACAAATGACTTGAAAAGACATTGAAAAACTGTATATTCTGTATTCATTAAAGTATTTGAAAGCCATTACCAGATGATTTTCCTGAAAAGTTCTACCAATCATTGAAGGAACATACCATTTCAATCTTATATAAATTTTTCCAGAGGACATAAAAATAGAGGGCACTGTAAGTCATAATATGACTAGTATAATTCTGAAATCAAAAAAGAGTGTTCAAGGTAGGAAAATCACAAGCCCATTTCATTCATGAATTTATATGAAAAATTCCACAAAAACATATTTTAAAAAGCCTGATTACATTTATTAAGGAATTTAAGTGTGATTTAATGCTATTAAATATACAACTATAATTTACTATACAGGTAGATTAAAGGAGAAAATGATTTTCTTTATTTTATTTTATATTGGAGTATATTTGATTTACAATGTTGTGTTAGTTTCAGGTGTACAGAAAAGTGATTTAGTTATACATATACATATATCTTTCTTTTTCAGATTCTTTTCCTATAGAGGTTATTACAGAGTATTAAATACAGTTCCCTGTGCTATACAGTAGGTCCTTGTTGATTATTTATTTTACGTATAGTACAGTGTATATGTTAATCTCAACCTACTAATTTATTCCACCCTGCCGCAACATTTCCCCTTTGGTAACCATAAGTTTATTTCCTAAGTCTGGGTGTCTGTTTCTGTTTTGTAAATAAGTTCACTTGTATCTTTTTTTTTTTTTTTGGTTCCACATATAAGTGATATCATATGATATGTTTGTCTTTGTCTGACTTCACTTAGTATGATAATCCCTAGATCCATTCATTTTGCTGCAAATGGCATTATTTCATTCTTTTTATGGCTGAGTAACATTCCATTAAATATATGTACCACATCTTCTTTATCCATTCCTTTGTCAATGGACATTTAGGTTGCTTCCATGTCCTGGCTATTGTAAATAGTGTTTCAATGAACATTGAGGTGCATGTATCTTTTCAAATTTTGGGTTTCTCCTGATATATGCCCAGGAGGGGGATTGCTGGGTCTAGAGCTAGATTGGTAGCTCTGTTTTTAGTACTGTTCTCCAAAGTGGCTGTACCAATTTACATTCTCACCAACAGTGTAGGAGGGTTCCCTTTTCTCCACACCCTCTCCAGCATTTATTGTTTGTAGACTTTGATGATGGCCATTCTGACTAGTGTGAGGTGATACCTCATTGTAGTTTTGATTTCTATTTCTCTAATAATTAGTGATGTTGAGCATCTTTTTATGTGCTTTTTGGCCATCTATATGTCTTCTTTGGAGAAATGTCCATTTAGATCTACCACCCATTTTTCGATTGGGTTGTTTGGTTTTTTGCTATTGAGCTGCATGAGCTATTTATATATTTTGGAGATTAATCCCTTGTCAGTCACATCGTTTGCAAATATTTTCTCCCATTCTGTGGGTTGTCTTTTCATTTTGTTTATGGTTTCCTTTGATGTGCAAAAGCTTTTAAATTTAACTAGGTCTATTTGTTTATTTTTGTTTTTATTTTCATTATTCTAGGAGGTGAATGCAAAAAGATATTGCTACAATTTATGTCAAAGAGTAAATTTATGTCTACCTATGTTTTCCTCTAAGAGTTTTGTAGTATCATTTAGGTCTTTATTCCATTTTGAGGATTTTTTGGTATATGGTGTTAGTGAATGTTCTAATTTCATTCTTTTACATGTAGCTGTCCAGTTTTCCCAGCACCAGTTATTGAAGAGACTGTCTTTCTCCATGGTATATTATTGCCTCTTTTGTCATAGATTAATTGACCATAGGTGTATGGGTTTATTTCTGGGCTTTCTATCCTGTTCCATTGATCTATAAGTCTGTTTTTGTGCCAGTATCATACTGTTTTGATTGCTGTGACTTTATAGTACAGTCTGAAGTCAGGGAGCCTGATTCCTCCAGTTCTGTTTTTCTTTCTCAAGATTGTTTTGGCTATTCAGGGTCTTTTGTGTTTCCACATAAATGTTAAGATTTTTAGCTCTAGATCTGCAAAAAAAATCTGTTGGTAATTTGATAGGGATTGCATTGAAGCTGTGGATTACCTTGGGTAGTACAGTCATTTTGACTATATTGATTCTTTCAACCCAAGAACATGGTATATCTTTCCATCTGTGTGTGTCATCTTCAATTTCTTTCATCAGTATCTTATAATTTTTTGAGTACAGGTCTTTTGCCTTCTTAGGTAGGTTTATTCCTAGGTATTTTATTCTTTTTGATATGACAGTAAATGGGACTGTTTCCTTAAATTCGGGTTGTCTTTTCATTTTGTTTATGGTTTCCTTTGATGTGCAAAAGCTTTTAAATTTAACTAGGTCTATTTGTTTATTTTTGTTTTTATTTTCATTATTCTAGGAGGTGAATGCAAAAAGATATTGCTACAATTTATGTCAAAGAGTAAATTTATGTCTACCTATGTTTTCCTCTAAGAGTTTTGTAGTATCATTTAGGTCTTTATTCCATTTTGAGGATTTTTTGGTATATGGTGTTAGTGAATGTTCTAATTTCATTCTTTTACATGTAGCTGTCCAGTTTTCCCAGCACCAGTTATTGAAGAGACTGTCTTTCTCCATGGTATATTATTGCCTCTTTTGTCATAGATTAATTGACCATAGGTGTATGGGTTTATTTCTGGGCTTTCTATCCTGTTCCATTGATCTATAAGTCTGTTTTTGTGCCAGTATCATACTGTTTTGATTGCTGTGACTTTATAGTACAGTCTGAAGTCAGGGAGCCTGATTCCTCCAGTTCTGTTTTTCTTTCTCAAGATTGTTTTGGCTATTCAGGGTCTTTTGTGTTTCCACATAAATGTTAAGATTTTTAGCTCTAGATCTGCAAAAAAAATCTGTTGGTAATTTGATAGGGATTGCATTGAAGCTGTGGATTACCTTGGGTAGTACAGTCATTTTGACTATATTGATTCTTTCAACCCAAGAACATGGTATATCTTTCCATCTGTGTGTGTCATCTTCAATTTCTTTCATCAGTATCTTATAATTTTTTGAGTACAGGTCTTTTGCCTTCTTAGGTAGGTTTATTCCTAGGTATTTTATTCTTTTTGATATGACAGTAAATGGGACTGTTTCCTTAAATTCTCTTTCTGATCTTTCATTGTTAGTGTGTAGGAATGCAAGAGATTTCTGTGTATTAATTTTGTATCCTGCAACTTTACCAAATTCATTGATGAGCTCTCATAGTTTTCTGGTAGCATCTTTAGAATTTTCTATGTATAGTATCATGTCAACTGCCAACAGTGACAGTTTTACTTCTTCTTTTCCAATTTGGATTCATTTTATTTCTGTTTCTTCTCTGATTGCCATGACTAGGACTTCCAATTTCTATCTGTATACAGGTTAGATTTAATTGTGACTAAGAATTGTGAATCTCTTAATGACAAGAAATTTGAAAATTAGAAAAATGACACATTTCTCGAAAAATGTAACAGTACAAATGACTTGAAAAGACATTGAAAAACTGTATATTCTGTATTCATTAAAGTATTTGAAAGCCATTACCAGATGATTTTCCTGAAAAGTTCTACCAATCATTGAAGGAACATACCATTTCAATCTTATATAAATTTTTCCAGAGGACATAAAAATAGAGGGCACTGTAAGTCATAATATGACTAGTATAATTCTGAAATCAAAAAAGAGTGTTCAAGGTAGGAAAATCACAAGCCCATTTCATTCATGAATTTATATGAAAAATTCCACAAAAACATATTTTAAAAAGCCTGATTACATTTATTAAGGAATTTAAGTGTGATTTAATGCTATTAAATATACAACTATAATTTACTATACAGGTAGATTAAAGGAGAAAATGATTTTCTTTATTTTATTTTATATTGGAGTATATTTGATTTACAATGTTGTGTTAGTTTCAGGTGTACAGAAAAGTGATTTAGTTATACATATACATATATCTTTCTTTTTCAGATTCTTTTCCTATAGAGGTTATTACAGAGTATTAAATACAGTTCCCTGTGCTATACAGTAGGTCCTTGTTGATTATTTATTTTACGTATAGTACAGTGTATATGTTAATCTCAACCTACTAATTTATTCCACCCTGCCGCAACATTTCCCCTTTGGTAACCATAAGTTTATTTCCTAAGTCTGGGTGTCTGTTTCTGTTTTGTAAATAAGTTCACTTGTATCTTTTTTTTTTTTTTTGGTTCCACATATAAGTGATATCATATGATATGTTTGTCTTTGTCTGACTTCACTTAGTATGATAATCCCTAGATCCATTCATTTTGCTGCAAATGGCATTATTTCATTCTTTTTATGGCTGAGTAACATTCCATTAAATATATGTACCACATCTTCTTTATCCATTCCTTTGTCAATGGACATTTAGGTTGCTTCCATGTCCTGGCTATTGTAAATAGTGTTTCAATGAACATTGAGGTGCATGTATCTTTTCAAATTTTGGGTTTCTCCTGATATATGCCCAGGAGGGGGATTGCTGGGTCTAGAGCTAGATTGGTAGCTCTGTTTTTAGTACTGTTCTCCAAAGTGGCTGTACCAATTTACATTCTCACCAACAGTGTAGGAGGGTTCCCTTTTCTCCACACCCTCTCCAGCATTTATTGTTTGTAGACTTTGATGATGGCCATTCTGACTAGTGTGAGGTGATACCTCATTGTAGTTTTGATTTCTATTTCTCTAATAATTAGTGATGTTGAGCATCTTTTTATGTGCTTTTTGGCCATCTATATGTCTTCTTTGGAGAAATGTCCATTTAGATCTACCACCCATTTTTCGATTGGGTTGTTTGGTTTTTTGCTATTGAGCTGCATGAGCTATTTATATATTTTGGAGATTAATCCCTTGTCAGTCACATCGTTTGCAAATATTTTCTCCCATTCTGTGGGTTGTCTTTTCATTTTGTTTATGGTTTCCTTTGATGTGCAAAAGCTTTTAAATTTAACTAGGTCTATTTGTTTATTTTTGTTTTTATTTTCATTATTCTAGGAGGTGAATGCAAAAAGATATTGCTACAATTTATGTCAAAGAGTAAATTTATGTCTACCTATGTTTTCCTCTAAGAGTTTTGTAGTATCATTTAGGTCTTTATTCCATTTTGAGGATTTTTTGGTATATGGTGTTAGTGAATGTTCTAATTTCATTCTTTTACATGTAGCTGTCCAGTTTTCCCAGCACCAGTTATTGAAGAGACTGTCTTTCTCCATGGTATATTATTGCCTCTTTTGTCATAGATTAATTGACCATAGGTGTATGGGTTTATTTCTGGGCTTTCTATCCTGTTCCATTGATCTATAAGTCTGTTTTTGTGCCAGTATCATACTGTTTTGATTGCTGTGACTTTATAGTACAGTCTGAAGTCAGGGAGCCTGATTCCTCCAGTTCTGTTTTTCTTTCTCAAGATTGTTTTGGCTATTCAGGGTCTTTTGTGTTTCCACATAAATGTTAAGATTTTTAGCTCTAGATCTGCAAAAAAAATCTGTTGGTAATTTGATAGGGATTGCATTGAAGCTGTGGATTACCTTGGGTAGTACAGTCATTTTGACTATATTGATTCTTTCAACCCAAGAACATGGTATATCTTTCCATCTGTGTGTGTCATCTTCAATTTCTTTCATCAGTATCTTATAATTTTTTGAGTACAGGTCTTTTGCCTTCTTAGGTAGGTTTATTCCTAGGTATTTTATTCTTTTTGATATGACAGTAAATGGGACTGTTTCCTTAAATTCTCTTTCTGATCTTTCATTGTTAGTGTGTAGGAATGCAAGAGATTTCTGTGTATTAATTTTGTATCCTGCAACTTTACCAAATTCATTGATGAGCTCTCATAGTTTTCTGGTAGCATCTTTAGAATTTTCTATGTATAGTATCATGTCAACTGCCAACAGTGACAGTTTTACTTCTTCTTTTCCAATTTGGATTCATTTTATTTCTGTTTCTTCTCTGATTGCCATGACTAGGACTTCCAAAACTATGTTGAATAAAAGTGGTGAGAGTGGCACCACTTTTTTTTTTAGGAACATACCCTTTTATTGTCTAGTTCCTTTGACAGTTTCATGTCTCTCTAAAGCAGATGGGAAGTTTGTAGTATTATTGGGTCTTTCAGTGGAATAGAGGAGTGGGCAGGAACACTGGAGGTGAGTGAATATCTTAACACATGGGAATGGCCACTGGAACATCCAAGCCCACACCTGGCATGCTCCCCATCACAGTCTGCTTTATTGTCCCTTTAAAAGAAATATGGAACAATATGTAGCAAAACAAATAAATTACTCTCCATCTCTCAGAAAGCAAGTTCACCTTCTGGACAGGTGCTTCCAAAGAAGTGAGCTTTGCAACTTCCTTGGCTCCAGCCAGTAGGAGATGAGAGGCCCCTGCTTCCCACATCTCAAGATTTCTTGTGGTGTTTAGTTAGACTTGGGATCTTGTTGCTTGGGCATCTCTCCTCCATCTTCCAAATCCATCTCTGCAGCAACTGACATACATAGGACCTGGAGATACCATGTGGCAGATGCCACAATCCTGTGGAGGCAAAGAGGTCGTTTGTGTTCTGGCACTCTGATGATGAAGAAGTAAAAGGGCACTTCTTGTCTTATTCTTGTCTTGTTCCTGATCTTACAGGAAATGCTTTCAGCTTTTCACCATTGAATATGATGTTAGCTGTGGGTTTGTCACATATGACCTTTATTATGTTGAGGTATGTTTCCTCTATGCCCACCGTCTGTAGAGTTTTTATCATAAATTGGTGTTGGATTTTGTCAAAAGCTTTTTCTGCATCTATTGAGATGATCATATGGTTTTTATTCTTCAATTTGCTAATGTGGTGTATCACACTGATTGATTTGCAGATATTGAAAACTCCTTGCATCCCTGGGATAAATCCCACATGATCACGGTGGGATTTTAATGTATTGTTGGATTTGGTTTGCTAGTATTTTGTTGAGGATTTTTGTGTCTATGTTCTTCAGTGATACTGGCCTGTAATTTCCTTTTTTTGTGGTGTGGTATCTTAGTCTGGTTTTGGCATCAGGGTGATAGTGGCCTTATATGATGAGTTTGGGAGTGTTCCTTCCTTGGAAATTTTTTGAAATCGTTTCAGAAGGATAGGTGTTAACTCTTCTCTAAATGTTTGATAGACTTCACCTCTGAAGCCATCCTTGTTCAGTTTTGGGAGATTGTATCTTTCTAAGAATTTGTCCATTTCTTCTATGTTATCCATGTTATTGGCATATGGTTGCTTGTAGTAGTCTCTTATGATACTTTGTATTGCTGTGGTGTCTGTTGTAACTTCTCCTTTTTCATTTCTAATTTTATTGATTTGGGCCCTCTCCCTTTTTTTCTTGATGAGCCTGGCTAAAGGTTTATCAATTTTGTTTATTTTCTCAAAGAACCAGCTTTTAGTTTCATTGTGTTTCCTTAATTTTCTGTCTGGATAATCTGTCCATTGGTATAAGTGCAGTGTTAAAGTTCCCCACTATTGTGTTACTGTTGATATCCCCTTTTATGGCTGTTAGCATTTGCCTTATATATTGAGTTGCTCCTATGTTGGGTGCATATATATTTACAATTGTTATATCTTCTTCTTGGATTTATCCCTTGATCATTATGTAATGTCCTTCCTTGTCTCTTGTAACAGTCTTTATTTTAAAGTCTATTTTTTCTGATATCAGTATTGCTACTCCAGCTTTCTTTTCATTTCATTTGCATGGGATACATTTTTCCATTCCCTCACTTTCAGTCTGTATGCGTCCCTAGGTCTGAAGTGGGCCTCTTGTAGACAGCATATATATAAGTCTTGTTTTTCTATCCATTCAGCCTGTCTATGTATTTTGGTTGGAGCATTTAATCCATTTGCATTTAAGGTAATTACCAATATATACATTCTTATTGCCATTTTCTTAACTGTTTTGGGAGTGTTTTCATAGGTCTTTTTTCTACTTTTCATCTTCTGTTCTCTTCTCTTGTGATTTGATGGCTTCCTTTAGTGTTGTATTTGAATTCTTTTTTCTTTTTTGTGTGTATATCTGTTGTAGATTTTTGGTTTGCAGTTACCATGAGGTTGCAATATAGCAGTCTATATATGTACAAGATTGTTTTAAGTTGCCGGTCTCTTGATATCTTTATCTCATTTTGGTATCAGGGTGATGGTGGCCTCATAGAATGAGCTTGAGAGTGTTCCTTCATCTGCAATTTTTGGAATAGTTTGAGAAGGATAGGTTCTAACTCTTCTCTAAACGTTTGATAGAATTTGCCTGTGAAGCCATCTGGTCCTGGACTTTTGTTTGTTGGGAGTTTTTAAATCATAGTTTCAATTTCAGTACTTGTGATTTGTCTGTTCATTTCTTCTTGGTTCAGTCTTGGAAGGTTGTACCTTTATAAGAATTTGTCCATTTCTTCTCGGTTGTCCATTTTATTGGCCTATAGTTACTTGTAGTAGTCTCTTATACTTTGTATTTCAGTGGTGTCAGTTGTAACTTCTCCTTTTTCATTTCTAATTTTATTGATTTGAGTCCTCTCCCTTTTTTTCTTGATGACTTTGGTTAAAGGTTTATCAATTTTGTTTATCTTTTAAAAGAACCAGCTTTTAGTTTCATTGATCTTTGCTATTGTTTTCTTTGTCTCTGTTTCATTTATTTCTGCTGATATTTATGATTTCTTTCCTTTTACTAACTTTAGTTTTTGTTTATTCTTCTTTCTCTAGTTGTTTTAGGTGTAAGGTTAGGTTGTTTATTTGAGACTTTTCTTGTTTCATGAGGTAAGATTGTATTCCTATAATCTCCCCTTTCAGAATTGCTTTTGCTGTGTCCCCTAGGTTTTGGATTGTTGTGTTTTCATTGTCATTTGTCTTTAGGTATTTTTTGATACCCTCTTTGATTTCTTCAGTGATCCATTGGTTGTTTAGTAACATATTGTTTAGGCTTCATGTGTTTGTGTTTTTTACAGTATTTTTCCTGTAATTGATTTCTAATCTCATAGTGTTGTGGTTGGAAAAGATGCTTGATATGATTTCAGTTTTCTTAAATTTACCAAGGCTTGCTTTGTGGCCCAAGATATGATCTATCCTGCAGAATGT
>NC_041224.1:102046439-102087850 GCF_002837175.3 Physeter macrocephalus | reverse complement strand
TTATGGCTGTTAGCATTTGCCTTATATATTGAGTTGCTCCTATGTTGGGTGCATATATATTTACAATTGTTATATCTTCTTCTTGGATTTATCCCTTGATCATTATGTAATGTCCTTCCTTGTCTCTTGTAACAGTCTTTATTTTAAAGTCTATTTTTTCTGATATCAGTATTGCTACTCCAGCTTTCTTTTCATTTCATTTGCATGGGATACATTTTTCCATTCCCTCACTTTCAGTCTGTATGCGTCCCTAGGTCTGAAGTGGGCCTCTTGTAGACAGCATATATATAAGTCTTGTTTTTCTATCCATTCAGCCTGTCTATGTATTTTGGTTGGAGCATTTAATCCATTTGCATTTAAGGTAATTACCAATATATACATTCTTATTGCCATTTTCTTAACTGTTTTGGGAGTGTTTTCATAGGTCTTTTTTCTACTTTTCATCTTCTGTTCTCTTCTCTTGTGATTTGATGGCTTCCTTTAGTGTTGTATTTGAATTCTTTTTTCTTTTTTGTGTGTATATCTGTTGTAGATTTTTGGTTTGCAGTTACCATGAGGTTGCAATATAGCAGTCTATATATGTACAAGATTGTTTTAAGTTGCCGGTCTCTTGATATCTTTATCTCATTTTGGTATCAGGGTGATGGTGGCCTCATAGAATGAGCTTGAGAGTGTTCCTTCATCTGCAATTTTTGGAATAGTTTGAGAAGGATAGGTTCTAACTCTTCTCTAAACGTTTGATAGAATTTGCCTGTGAAGCCATCTGGTCCTGGACTTTTGTTTGTTGGGAGTTTTTAAATCATAGTTTCAATTTCAGTACTTGTGATTTGTCTGTTCATTTCTTCTTGGTTCAGTCTTGGAAGGTTGTACCTTTATAAGAATTTGTCCATTTCTTCTCGGTTGTCCATTTTATTGGCCTATAGTTACTTGTAGTAGTCTCTTATACTTTGTATTTCAGTGGTGTCAGTTGTAACTTCTCCTTTTTCATTTCTAATTTTATTGATTTGAGTCCTCTCCCTTTTTTTCTTGATGACTTTGGTTAAAGGTTTATCAATTTTGTTTATCTTTTAAAAGAACCAGCTTTTAGTTTCATTGATCTTTGCTATTGTTTTCTTTGTCTCTGTTTCATTTATTTCTGCTGATATTTATGATTTCTTTCCTTTTACTAACTTTAGTTTTTGTTTATTCTTCTTTCTCTAGTTGTTTTAGGTGTAAGGTTAGGTTGTTTATTTGAGACTTTTCTTGTTTCATGAGGTAAGATTGTATTCCTATAATCTCCCCTTTCAGAATTGCTTTTGCTGTGTCCCCTAGGTTTTGGATTGTTGTGTTTTCATTGTCATTTGTCTTTAGGTATTTTTTGATACCCTCTTTGATTTCTTCAGTGATCCATTGGTTGTTTAGTAACATATTGTTTAGGCTTCATGTGTTTGTGTTTTTTACAGTATTTTTCCTGTAATTGATTTCTAATCTCATAGTGTTGTGGTTGGAAAAGATGCTTGATATGATTTCAGTTTTCTTAAATTTACCAAGGCTTGCTTTGTGGCCCAAGATATGATCTATCCTGCAGAATGTTCCATGTTCACTTGAGAAGAAAGTTTATTCTGCTGCTTTCAGATGGAATGTCCTATAGATATCATTTAAATCTATCTGGTCTGTGTCATTTAGGGCTTATATTTCCTTATTAATTTTCTATCTGGGTAATCTGTCCATTGGTGTAAGTGGGGCGTTAAAGTTCCCCACTCTTATTGTGTTACTGTCGATTTCCCCTTTTATGGCTGTTAGCATTTGCCTTATATATTGAGTTGCTCCTGTGTTGGGTGCATATATATTTACAATTGTTATATCTTCTTCTTGGATTGATCTCTTGATCAGATCATTATCTAGTGTGCTTCCTTGTCTCTTGTAACAGTCTTTATTTAAAGTCTACTTTGTCTAAGAAGTGCTACTCCAGCTCTCTTTTCATTCCATTTGCATGGAATACCTTTTTCCATCCCCTCACTTTCAGTCTGTATGTGTCCCTAGGTCTGAAGTGGGTCTCTGTAGACAGCATATATATGGGTCTTGTTTATCTATCCATTCAGCCTATGTCTTTTGCTTGGAGAATTTAATCCATTTACATTTAAGATAATTATTGATACATATGTTCCTATTGTTTTCAGTTTGTTTTGGTGGGTCTTTTTTTTCTTCCCTTCCTCTTTTGTTCTCTTCTCTTGTGGTTTGATGACCAATGTAGTGTTGTGTTTGGTTTGCTTTTTCTTTTTTGTGTGTGTATCTATTGTAGTTTTGGGGTTTGCTGTTCCCACGAGGTTTTGATATAGTAGTCTATATATGTACAAGGTTGTTTTAAGTTTCTGGGCTCTTTCCCACCTAGAGAAGTTCCTTTAGCATTTTTTGTAAAGCTCTTTTGGTGGTGCTGAATTCTCTTAGCTTTTGCTTGTCTGTAAAGCTTTTGATTTCTCTGTTGAATCTGAATGTGAGCCTTGCTGGATAGAGTATTCCTGATTGTAGGTTTTTCCATTTCATCACTTGAAATATATCATACCACTCTCTTCTGGCCTGCAGAGTTTCTGCTGTTAAGTCAGCTGATAACCTTATGGGGATTCCCTTTTATGTTATTTGTTGCTTTTCCCTTGTTTCTTTTAATATTTTTTCTTTGTCTTTAATTTTTGCCATTTAGATCACTATGTGTTTTGTCATGTTCCTCCTTTGGTTTATCCTGCCTGGGACTCTCTGTGCTTCCTGGACTGGGCTGACTGCTTCCTTTCCCATGTTAGGGATGTTTTTAGCTATTATCTCTTCAAATATTTTCTCACATCCTTTCTCTCTCTTTTCTCCTTCTGGGACCCCTATAATGAGAATGTTGGTGTGTTTAATGTTCTTTTATCTTTATTCTGGTCCATGGCAGTGGTTTCCACCATTCTGTCTTCCAGCTCACTTATCCATTCTTCTGCCTCAGTTAGCTATTGATTCCTTCTAGAGTATGTTTCATTTCAGTTATTGTATTATTCATCTGTTTGTTTGTTCTTTAAATTTTCTATCTCTTTGTTAAACATTTCTTGTATCTTCTTGGTCTGTGCATCCATTCTTGAATCATCTTTACTATCATTCCTCTGAATTCTTTTTCAGGTAGATTGCCTATCTCCACTTCACTTAGTTGTTGTTCTGGAGTTTTATTTTGTTCCTTCATCTGGAACATATTTCCCTGCCATCTCATTTTGTCTAACTTTCTGTGTTTGTGGTCGCATAGGCTGCAGGATTATAGTTCCTCTTGTTTCTGGTGTCTGCCCCCTGGTGAATGAGGCTGCTCTAAGAGGCTTGTACAGGCTTCCTGGTGGGAGGGACTGGTGCCTGCCTACTGGTGGGCAGGGCTGTGTTAAGAGGCAGCTGTGGGCTCAGTCAGACTTTAAGCAGCTTGTCTGATGGCTGATGGGTGGGGCTGTATACCTGCCCTGTTGATTGTTTGACCTCAGGTGTCCCAGCACTGGAGCCTTCGGGCTGTTGGGTGGGGCCAGGTCTTCGTGTCAAAATGGTGGCCTCCAGGACAGCTCACACCACTCAGTACTACCTAGAATCTCCACCACCATTGCCCTTGTCCCCACAGTGAGCCACAGCTACCCCCAACACCCCAGAAGGCTCTCCAAGGCCATCAGGTTGGTCTGGCCCAGGCTCCTATGAAGTAAATGCTTTGTCCCTGGGTCCTGGTGCACATGAGACCTTGTGTGCACCCTCCAAGACTGACATTTCCCCCATTCCTGTGGAGTTCCTAAGATCAAGGCCCGCTGGCCTTCAGAGCCAAATGCTCTGGGGGGCTCCTCCTCTCAATGCCAGAGCCCCAGACTGGGGAGCCTGACACGGGGCTCAAAATGCTCACTCCTGTGGAAGAACCTCTGCGATATAATTATTTTCCTATTTGTGGATCACCCACCCAGCAGGCATGGGATTTGATTATATTGTGAATGTGCCCCTCCTACCATCTCATTCTTTTTTCTTTGTCTTTGGAAGTAGAATATCTTTCCTGGTGGGGTGCAGTCCTTTGTCGATGGTTGTTCAGCAGTTAGTTGTGATTTTGGTGTTTTCATGAGAGGCGGTGAGCTCAGGTCCTTCTACTCTGCCATTTTGTCTGGGGATTGATTCTGAGAAAATGATTTTCTTAATTGATAAAATGCAGTTTATAAAAGTCAATATTAATATATTTTTATAAAATCTTTTAGCAAACTATGCAAATAACATCTTAATGGTGAAACATTATAATCATAACTTACTATGAGGAAGGATATCCAGTAACAACAATTGTTACCAACATTGTCCTAGAGTTTCCAGCCCATACAATAAGAGGAGAAAAAAAATTTTAAGATTTGGAGAGGAAGAAACACAACATTTGAAAAACAATTGGTGTAATATTTCTCAATATAGACAACTACAAAGAATATGCAAAACAATTTTTGGAAGATTAGATAGATTAGTAAGTTTGCTAAATATAAGATCATTATACAAAAACCCATTCCATTTGTACACAACAGCAAAAAGTAGAATAGTTACAATGTACAATAACAAAAAAATAGATGGTAACTAGAAATCTAAAAAATTCAAGGCTTTTATGGAAAATATATATAGAAAGACAAAATCTCAATAAATAAAGCATATACCATATTCATGGTTTATAAAAACTCAAAATTACTAAAAAGTTTTAGTGTGATTTTGATCATAACCTCAATGGGTATTTTTACAAGAAATTGACAAACAGATCCTAAAACGTATAGGAAAGAACTAAGACTAAAGAAAGTGAAACCCTTCCTGAAGAAATGATGGGAGCTTACTCTACCAGACACCAAAATTCATCATAAAGCTGAGGTAATTAGGACAGTAGGGTACTAGTGCAGGGATAGATAAATAGATAAATGTAAGAGGAAAGAACCACCATAAACAGATACATGCATCTATGGAAATGTGATGTACAACAAAGGAGATGTTACAGATCATGGGAAAATGAGCAACCTGATTAAATGGTCCTGTGGCAATTGTTAATCCATATAGAAATATCAACATATAGCCTTACACAATAAGATACAAGAAAATAAGCTCCAAATAGATTAGAATTAAATGTGTAAGTCTAAACTTTAAGCTTTTAGAATAAATTATAGGAGACTATCTTTAAAGACTCAGAATTGCAAAGGTTTTCTTCAGCAAGACACACACACAAATGCTAACTAAAAAATAAATCTCGATAAATATAATTACTTTATAATTTTAAATTTACTTATTAAAATACGAACATGAAAAGATAAACCACAAACTGGGAGAATATGTAATCAACAAGGATTCATATCAGTATATAAAAAAAAACTACGACAAATTAATAAAATAGCCCAATAGAATAATGAAGGTAAAATTCACCAAAATGAGGAAATTCAGAAGGGAAATTAATTTTAAGAGGAAAATGAAGTTTTGGGGCCTGTTGAGTTTCAAGCTTATGGCAGAAGTTGTAGATCAATCTGACCAATAGACCACAAATTGTTGTGGAGATGCAGGGTGTGGGTGGGGACATTTGCTTAGACTTGTAACCTGGGGAGGAGAGAGTGCCAGGGAGCTGAACAAGTGTGAAACCAGTCATCTTGTTTCAGCCTTGTCCTGCATCCTGGCTTAGTGCTCTGTTGCCTCCCCCAACCCCCAAACTCCTACACCTCTACAACCCCAACCCCATTCTGCAGCATGAATTGACTTGCTTCTCACTGGCCTTGCCTTCCCTTATCCCTTGTGGATAAGAAGAGTTCAACTTTATTTTTTTTGTTGTGCTTTGTTATATAATGTGCATCATTCTCAAATGCTATCTTTTTGTCTCCCATAGCTTTGTCCTTGTGAGCTTTCAGTTCTTTTTATCCTTTGTTGTTGATTTGGTGAAGGGTAAAGATAAATTCATATGTCCAATAGGCCATAGTTTACTTGAAACTCTCTACTTGAAAGTTATCTCTGAATTATCACC
Source organism: Physeter macrocephalus (assembly GCF_002837175.3). Lineage (NCBI taxonomy): Eukaryota > Metazoa > Chordata > Mammalia > Artiodactyla > Physeteridae > Physeter > Physeter macrocephalus. Next base: position 102,081,870 of record NC_041224.1, on the reverse strand, counting down.
GTGCCTATCAGCTGAGGTCTGTAGGTTCTCTGGGTCTCAATTATGTGCTATTACTGAAAACTATATTCTTTGGGTGTGAATTTTTGGCTCCAGCACTTACTAGTTGTTTTAGGCAAGATACGCTATTTAATCTCTTAGCTGACATTTTCTTATCTACAAAATGAAGCTTTTTATTGTGTAACCCACAAAAATATTTTAAGAATTAATAATGTAAATAAAATTACTGAGCGCTGTAGCATATGTGCATTATCTTGCCACTTCCACCTGGAAGAATAATAGTAACACCTACAGTATTAAATCTTGACTGTAATCAACTATATGTTTTCTCTGAATTTTCTGGGCTGCTTTCAACTAGAGGATAAATGTCCTTCCCTAAGAGACATTATAGAGAGGATTTCTGTATTATATGTCTTTATGTACCTACCTTACCCCTGCTTATTTATAGACAAGATGAGGAGAGGGTTTATAATATGCTTTCTGTATATTCCATATTGTCCATCACAGGCACTCAAATATTTGAACTATTTGTGCCTGCTTAACTGTTTATAATAATTTGAATATAGCTAGATTCTCCCCCCTTTTAATTAGATCCAGTTGTGTGGCATTTGCTCTGACATCAGAAGTCTAATTATATTTTTATATGACAACAGATGTTGTACATGTTATTTGATCTCTTTTCTACTGGTCAACTTTTATTTTGCTTATTTTCTTGTATCTTATTGTGTAAGGCTATATGTTGATATTTCTATATGGATTAACAATTGCCACAGGACCATTTAATCAGGTTGCTCATTTTCCCATGATCTGTAACATCTCCTTTGTTGTACATCACATTTCCATAGATGCATGTATCTGTTTATGGTGGTTCTTTCCTCTTACATTTATCTATTTATCTATCCCTGCACTAGTACCTTACTGCCCTAATTACCACAGATTTATGATGAATTTTGGTGTCTGGTAGAGTAAGCTCCCATCATTTCTTCAGGAAGAGTTTCACTTTCTTTAGTCTTAGTTCTTTCCTATACATTTTAGGATCTGTTTGTCAATTTTGGTGTTTTCTTTACTTTGAGGGTTGTCAATAGCAGCATTTAACCTGACTGAGAAAAGCTTAAATTTAATGAAACTGATCATTCATCTATTCTTCTTGGACCCCTCTTGGGGACCACTATAGAATATCCTACTGAATTTGGCACTGTGGCCTGGATGCCCAACAGTTAGGTGATCCGATCTCTGTCTCATCTCGAATATGCTAAATGTTATATTCTTAACCCCAGCGCACTGCTTTAGTTTCTTTATAGGAAAAAGAAGGGGAGAGCTTGGCCAAGAAGGTTTGGTCCAGCCGTGAATGAATATGAAATCTTAGGAGGCTGGGTTCATAGTGAGAAAATAATGCTGGCATTAATCCACTTAGAATTGCACAGTGCTCCCATCCCCCCCCTCACACACACACACACACACACACACACACACAATGTGGATTGGTTTAACACCCTTTGTTGGTGTTATTTGGCCATTCCCTTCAAATGCTAATGACCAGCTAGTTTAACACCCTTTATTGGTGTTATTCGGACAGTCCCTTCAAGTGTGAATGAATAGCTTGCTTTGTTTCCATAGACAGGGGAGCCAAATAACTTCGGGGCCTAGAAGCAAATTATTTCTCTGGTATAGACCCACCCTGAATGATGAATTGGGCTCTATGGTGGCTGTTTCACTGAAGACTGGGATTTCCCTACCCATCGCAAACCAGGCCAAAAAGGAGCTAAACCATTTTCTCCTCATTATCACCTCATTAAGTTCCCCAAGCCAGTGCAGGGCTGGAGTAGAGGCCTGCTACAGGTAGCTTAATGAGTTTCTTATTTATAGGTCCCTGTGCTGTTATGCAAAAGCTTGTTATTCCCAGGCCTAGAGTATGGCATTTTCTAAAGGGAGTTGAGAAATTCAATTATCAAGCATCTTAGTATGGGCCTCACACTGCTTCTTGGCCACTTGATTGACAATAAATAAATACATTTGTTAGATTTGTAGAATTTGATATTGTGCTGTGGTGTTTACCCCACTTCTCTTGTTTTTTTCTTCTAGCAACACAGAACAGATGCTGCCCCAGATGTGGAAGATGCAGATGTTTGCCAGTTTCAGAATAACTCCAAATTCATAACTGTATATGGCATTCTACAGATTCCTCAGTTTGATTTTGAGGAGAAACGTTGTCCCCCCTCCCCAAAACGTTGTTTAAATATTTTTTCCTGCTTTATATGTGACTTGGTGGTCACATTTAATTGAGAATTGAAAACCAGTTCCATTTTTAGTTACCACAGAAAGATACTAAAAATTGCTATAATTAATATGCAAATATACAAATCAGTGCTCCTTATTTTGAGTTTTCAAAAAATCAGTTTACTAAACATTCAGGCACTGAGCATTTACTAAGCACTATGTGTCTAGTAGTGAGTGAGGTACTGACAGGATGTAAAAAGATAAACAACTCATTGTCATAGATTCAAAGAAATGTATCATCTGAAGATGTCCTAGCAGTTATAACTTAGATGTACATAGAGACATATATTTATTCAGGTATATGCATATAAATATGTATGTGCATATATTTCTTTACAAAGATATTATACTAAAGGAAGCAGAGAATAATATTAAAGCAAAATAAAAGTTGACCAGTAGAAAAGAGATCAAATAACATGTACAACATCTGTTGTTGTATAAAAATATAAATAATTAGACTTCTGATGTCAGAGCAAATGCCACACAACTGGACCTAATTAAAAGGGGGGGAGAATCTGGCTATATTCAAACTATTATAAACAGTTAGTTAAGCAGGCACAAATAGTTCAAATATTTGAGTGCCTGTGATGGACAATATGGAATATACAGAAAGCATATTATGAACCCTCTCCTCATCTTGTCTATAAATAAGCAGGGGTAAGGTAGGTACATAAAGACATATAATGCTGTACAGAAAATAGCTCATTGGAGCAGTTAAAGAAAATGCTAAAAGAAGTGCCAGGAGAAATTCTTCCAATTTAAAGAATCAAAGAAAGTGGGATGGATGTGTTAGAATTTGAGTTTAGATTTAATAGGATGGGAGGGTTTCAAAAGAGTGGTTGCTTCAATATTTCCGTGTGGGACACACTTAGCAGCAACATGTGATTGTCAGGAGCTTCAATGATTGATAGAGCCTTGTCTTGAATTTATATTTTCAGTACCAGTTCCCTATTTCCACTTGGGTTAGAAAATGTGGGTTATATTTGAGGTGGCTAACTGGCCAGCAGACATGGATAAGGAAGTGGTTAAAACTCACCCAACTCTGTACTACTTCTGCAAAAAAAAATCAGCAAAGGTGTAAGAGTTCAGGTTACATTCAGAAAATATGGATTAATTTTTCCTAGTAAGAACTTGAAGTATATGTATAAAAGAATAGTACAAGATACACATTAAAAAATAGAATAGAGAAAGAGAATATGAGAACTAGAGAAAAGTGGGATCAATAAAGCAGATTAGGAATTTCAGACTTTGCTCTCTAGCCAGTAGAAAGCATTTTTTTCTTCCTCTAATTGTTTTGTTTTCCAAGCAATAAGACAGAATGATCAGATGGTTAATATAGAAGTGACTTGATGGATAGACTGGCAAAGAGAAAAACTAAAGTCAGGGAGATCATTTAGAGGCCTATTCAGTAGTCTAGGTTAAGGTGAAAAGATGAATTTCTAGATAAGATAGAAAGAAGAAAATGAATTCAAGATGAATTCATCACAGTTTAAACACTAAGTTAGTAATTTAGTTAGAACACTTTCATGATGAAAGGTTGTATAATTAAAGGATAAGTAAAATTTCAAGCTTGGATAACTATGGGAATGTTATCCCTAGTTAACAGTGACAGAACTGTGAAAATCTATGTGTGTTTTGCTTTAGAATTTAACAGTGGGAGAGATGAAAAAAAACTCTTCTTTGGACTTTTAAGGTTGGAAGTTCAGATATCTTTTACAATAGAATATCCAACAGGCAACAGAAAATTGGAACTATAGTTTTACAAATAATTGCTGCTATAGAATGAATGAGACTTAAGACAATGTAGAAAGAAAATAAAGAATGGGAAGATTAGGTACATTGTATGTGGGGAGGAAAGAGAAATCGGAGGAGAAAATGAAGAATCAGGATTGTGAGAGCAACAGTAGATTAGTTCATTTTTGCAGTAGTTTATGTAAGAGGAATATTCAAGAAGAAATGGTAAAAGTGTCAAACATTCTAAAAAAGTCAAGTTCAATAATTGAGAAAAATTCATTGTATTTGTTGAATAAATGGTTAAAAATGGTAAGAAATGGACAGTTGAATATTAAGTTTTTAACTTTTATATAAATATATATATTTATATTTATACATATATAGAACATTTCATCCCAAAGCAACAGAATGCACATTCTTTTCAAGTGCACATGGAACAGTCTTTAAGATAGATCATATATTAGGCCACAAAACAAGCCTTAATAAATTTAAGAAGATTGAAATTATATCAGGCATCTTTTCCCAACCACAATAGTATGAAACTAGAAATAAATTATAAAAAGAAAACTGGAAAAGTCACAAATATGTGGAGATAAAAAATATGCACTGATAACCACTGGGTCAAAGAATTAAAAGAGAAATTTAAAAAAACTTTAAAATAAATAAAAATGGAAGTACAACATACCAAAAGATATGGGATGCAAAAAAAAAGCAGTTCTGAGGGAAGTTCATAGTGATAAATGCCTACATCAAGAAATAAGAAAAATCTCAAACAACATAATTTAACACCTCAAGGAACTAGTGAAAGAAGAACAACTTAAGTGCAAGGTTAATAGAAGGAAGGAAATAAGAAAGAATGGAAGTAAATAAAAGAGACTGAAAAGACATTAAACAGATCAATGAAACTAAGAGCTGGTTCTTTGAAAAGCTCAACAAAACCAAGAAAAAAAAAGAGGACTCAGAAATGAAAGAGGAGATATTACACCCCAAACCACAGAAATACAAAGGATGAGAGAGCCTAAACAATTATACACCAACAAGTTGGACAACCTAGAAGAAATGGCTAAATTCCTGGAAGCAAAAAACCTGCCAATTTTGAGTCATCAAGAAATAAAAAATCTGAACAGACTGATTACTAGCAAGAATATTGAATCAGAAATGTAAAAAAACTTCCCAACAGAAAAAGCTCAGGACCAGATGGCTTCACTTGTTAAATGTTTGGTAGAATTCAAAAAGAATTAATACAGTCTCTTCAAGCTCTTCTGAAGAATAGAAGAGGAAAGAACACTTTCAACCTCATTTTACGAGGCCAGCATTAACCTAATACCAAAACCAGACAAGGATGTCACACACACATGAATTACAGGCCAATATCCCTGTGAAGCATAGGGGAAAAAAATCCTCAACAAATATTAGCAAATCAATTCAAGAATACATTAAAAGGATCATACACCATGATCAAGTGGTATTTATCCCAGGGATGAAAGAATGGTTCAACACCCACAAATTAATCAATGTGATATACCCCATTAAAAAAATGAAGGATGAAAATTACATGATCATCTCAATAGATGCAGAAAAAGCATTTGACAAAATTCAACATTTATGATAAAACCTCTCAACAAAGTGGGAATAGAGAGAATATACCTCAACATAACAAAGCCCATATATGATAAGCTAACATCATACTCAACAATGAAAAGCTAAAAGCTTTTCCTCTAAAATCAGGATCAAGAAAAGGATGCCCACTCTCACCACTTTCATCCAACTTAATATTGAAAGTACTAGCTTGAGCAATTAGGCTAGAAAAAGAAAAGCATCCAAGTTGGAAAGGAAGAAGTAAAACTGTCAATATTTGCAGATAACATGATATTATTTATTCAAAACCCTGAGACTTCATCAAAATAACGGTTAGAACTAATCAACACATTCAGTAAAGTCACAGGATACAACATCAATGTATGGTAATCTGTGGTATGTCTATTCACTAAAAATGAATTATCAGAAAGAGAAAACTATCCCATCTACACCTGCATCAAAAAGAATAAAACATATAAGAATAAATTTAACCAAGGAGGTGTAAGACCTGTACACTGAAAACTATAAGACATTGATGAAAAAAACTGTAGAAGAAAAAAAGTGGAAAGATACTCTGAGTTCATGGATTGAAAGAATTAATATTGTTAAAATGTCCATACTACCCAAAGCAATCTATTGATTCAATGCAACCCCTATCAAAATCATTAGAGAAATGCAAATCAAAACTACAATGAGGTATCACCTCACAGTGGTCAGAATGGCCATCATCAAAAAATCCACAGACAATAAATGCTAGAGAGGGTATGGAGAAAAGGACACCATCTTGCACTGTTGGTGCGAATGTAAATTGATACAGCCACTATGGAGAACAGGATGGAGGTTCCTTAAAACAATAAAAATAGAAATACCATATGACGCAGCAATCCCACTACTGGGCATATACCCTGAGAAAACCATAATTCAAAAAGAGTCATGTACCACAATGTTCATTGCAGCTCAATTTACAATAGCCAGGACATGGAAACAACCTAAGTGTCCATCGACAGATGAATGGATAAAGAAGATGTGGCACATATATACAATGGAATATTACTCAGCCATAAAAAAGAAATGAAATTGAGTTATTTGTAGTGAGGTGGATGGACCTAGAGTCTGTCATACAGAGTGAAGTAAGTCAGAAAGAGAAAAACAAATACTGTATGATAACACATATATATGGAATCTTAAAAAATTAAAAATGGTTTTGAAGAAGCTAGGGGCAGGACAGGAATAAAGATGAAGACATAGAGAATGGACTTGAGGACATGGGGAGGAGAAGGGTAAGCTGGGATGAAGTGAGAGAGTGGCATGGACATATATACACTATCAAATGTAAAATTGATAGCTAGTGGAAGCAGCCACATAGCACAGGGAGATCAGGTGCTTTGTGACCACCTAGAGGGGTGGGATAGGGAGGGGGGGAGGGAGATGCAAGAGGGAGGAGATATGGGGTTATATGTATATCTATAGCTGATTCACTTTGTTATACAGCAGAAACTAACACACCATTGTAAAGCAATTATACTCTAATAAAGATGTTAAAAAAATAATTCCAATGACATTTTTTACAGAAACAGAACAATCCAAAAATTGAATGGGACACAAGACCATGAATAATTAAGGCAATCTTGAGGTAGAAAACCAAAGCAGGAGGTATCACCCTCCCTGATTTCAAACTCTATTACAAAACTTTAGTAATTAAAACAGTATAGCATTGGCATAAAAACAGACACACAGATCAATGGAACCGAATAGAGAGCACAGAAATAAACCCACTTATGTAGTACATTAATTTACAACAAAGGAGCCAAGAACAATGGGAAAAGGACAGTCTCTTCAGTTAATTGTGTTGGGAAAACTGGACCATTATCTTACACCATACACAAATATCAATACAAAATACATCAAAGATTTGAACTTAATGCCTGAAACCATAAAATTCCTAGAAGAAAAATAGGTGGTAAGCTCCTTGACATTGGTCTTGGGGATGATTTTTTGGATTTGACACCAAAAGGCAAAAAATGCAAAAATAAACAAGTGGAACTATATCAAACTAAAAACCTCTGCACAGCAAAAGAAACTATCAACAAAATGAAAAAGCAACCTCCTGAATGGGTGAAAATATTTGCAAATCATATATTTGATAAAAGGTTAATATCCAAAATATGTGAAGAACTGATAGAACTCAACAGTACAGAAACAATCTGATTAAAAAGTGGGCAGAAAATCAAAATTACTATGAGGTAACACCTAACACTGGTCAGAATGGCCATCATTAAAAAAAAAGTCTACAACTAACAAATGCTGGAGAGGGTGTGGAGAAAAGGAAACTGTTCAGCACTGTTGGTGGGAATGTAAATTGGTACAGCCACTATAGAAAACAGTATGGAGGATCCTTACAAAACTAAAAATAGAGTTGCCATATGATCCAGCAATCCCACTCCTGGGCATATATCCAGAGAAAACTCTAATTTGAAAAGATACATGCACCCCAATGTTCATTGCAGCACTATTTACAATAGCCAAGACATGGAAACAACCTAAATGTCCATCAACAGATGAATGGATGAAGATGTGGTACATATATACAATGGAATACTACTCAGCCATAAAAAAGAATGAAATAGTGCCATTTGCAGCAACATGGATGGACCTAGAGATTATCACAGTACGTGAAGTAAGTCAGAAAGAGAAAGACAAGTACCATATGATATCACTTATATATGGAATCTAAAATATGACACAAATGAACTTATCTACAAAACAGAAACAGACTCACAGACATAGAGAACAGACTTGTGGTTGCCAAGGGGGAATGGGGTTGGGGAGGGATGGATTGGGAGCTTGGGATTAGCAGATGCAAACTATTATATATAGAATGAATAAACAACAAGGTCCTACTGTATAGCACAGGGAACTATGTTCAATATCCTGTGATAAACCATAATGGAAAAGAATATGAAAAAGAATGTATATATATGTATAACTGAATCACTTTGCTGTATAGTAGAAATTAACACATCAATGTAAATCAACTATATTTCAATCAAATAAATTAAAAAATAAAAAGTGGACAGAGGGTCTGAAAAGATATTTTTATAAAGAAAACATGCAGATGCCAACAGTTACATGAAAAGATTCTCAACATCCCTAATCATCCAGGAAATGCAAATCAAAACCACAATGAGATATCACCTCACACCTATTAGAATGACAATTATGAAAAAGACAAAAAATAACAAGTGTTGGCAAGGATTTGGAGAAAAGGGAACCCTGGGGCACTGTTGGGACTGTAAGTTGGTGCAGCCACAATGGAAAACATTTGGAGGTGCCTCAAAAAGTTAAAAATAGAACTACAATATAATCCAGCAATTCCACTCCTGGGTATTTATTCAAAGAAAATGAAAAACACTAACTCAAAGAGATATATACTCACCTATGTTCACTGAAGGATTATTTACAATAGTCAATATATGGAAATAACCTGTCTATCAATGAATGACTGGATAAAGAAAATGTGGTATATATATATATATATATATATATATATATACAACAGAATATTATTCAGCCATAAATAGAAGGAAATGTTGCCATTTGTGACAACACGGGTGAACCTTTAGAGAGTGTGCTAAGTGAAATAAGTCAAAGAAGGACATATGCCATATGATCTTACTTTTACATCGATCTTAAAAAAAAAACCTCATAGAAACAGAGATCAGATTGGTGGTTGCTGGGGGCAGGGTGGTGGACAGAGTGCAGGTTTGGTGAAATGGGTATCAAAAGGTACAAACTTCTAGTTGTAAAATAAGTCATGGGGATATAATGTACAGCATGGTGATTAAAGTTAATGCTGTAGTGCATATTTACAAGTTTCTATGAGATTAAATTAAAACAGGTAGAAAAGAAAAATATAGTTAGATAATAGAATTCAATTCACAAATATTACTAATTGCATTTCATGTAAACAGACTAAATATTACACTTGAAAGACAAATTCTGTCAGACTGCAAGTGAACAACAATATGCTAATCACAAAAAACACACCTTAAATATGAACATACAAAAAAGTTAAAAGCATAAAAAAAATTAGCAAACATTTTCTGTTGGAAAGCTAGTATAACTACACACATAAAACATTTACCAAAACAAAGTATTCAAACCATACAGAGTATGTTCTTTGACCATAATTAAAGTTGAAATCGATAACAAAATGTTAATTAAAAATACCCCAAATATTTTGTAAAACAAGCAATAGATTAAATGAAGAAATTTAAAAAATTGTTTTTTGGAAAGATGAATAAAAGTAATAATCCTCTAGAAATATGTATTTTAAAACAAAGAGGAAAAAGCACAAGTAGCCTTAATAGGAATGAAAAATGGGGTATTCCTCTATATATACAGACATTACAAAGATTATACAAGGATATGATGAACTTATCAATAAATTTGAAAAATTAGATGAATAATTCCCTTGAAAAACATATAACCAATAATGGATGAAAGACAAGAAAACTGAATAGTTCTATATATTTTAAAGAAACTGAATATTACTCTAGAATGTGCATCAAAAAAGATCTTGCTGTGATTTATGTCAGAGTGTTCTACCTATGTTTATGTCAAAGATTGTTCTACCTATGTTTTCCTCTAAGAGCTTTATACTGTCAAAGAGTGTTCTACCTATGTCAAAGAGTGTTCTACCTATGTTTTTCTCTAAGAGCTTTATACTGTTTGGCCTTATATTTAGGTCTTTAATCCATTTTTGAGTTTATTTTTGTGTATGGTGTTAGGGAGTGTTCTAATTTCATTCTTGTACATGTAGCTGTCCAGTTTTCCCCACACCACTTATTGAAGAGACTGTCTTTTCTCCATTGTATATTCTTGCTTCCTTTGTCAAAGATTAGGTGACCATAGGTGTGTGAGTTTATCTCTGGGCTTTCTTTCCTGTTCCATTGATCTATATTTCTGTTTTTGTGTCAGTACCATACTGTCTTGATTACTGTAGCTTTGTAGTATAGCCTGAAGTCAGGGAGCCTGATTCTTCCAGATCCGTTTTTCTTTCTCAAGATTGCTTTGGCTATTCAGGGTCTTTTTTGTTTCCATATAAATTGTACAATTTTTTTGTTCTAATTCTGTGAAAAATGCCATTGGTAGCTTGATAGGGATTGCATTGAATCTGTAGATTGCTTTGGGTAGTATAGCCATTTTCACAATTTGATTCTTCCAATCCAAGAACATGGTATATCTCTCCATCTGCTTGTGTCTTCTTTGATTTCTTTCATCAATATCATAGTTTTCTAGTACAGGTCTTTTGCCTCTATAGGTAGGTTTATTCCTAGGTATTTTTTCCTTTGTTGCAATGGCAAATGAGATTGTTTCCTTAATCTCTCTTTCTGATCTTTTGTTGTTAGTGTATAGGATTGCAAGAGATTTCCGTTTATTAACTTTGTATCCTGCAACTTTACCCAATGTATTGATTAGCTCTAGTACTTTTCTGGTGGCATCTACAGGATTTTCTATGTATAGTATCATGTCATCTTCAAAGTAACAGTTTTACTTCTTCTTTTCCAAATTGGATTCCTTCTATTTCTTTTTCTTCTCTGATTGCCATGGCTAGGACTTCCAAAACTATGTGAATGATAGTGGCAAGAGTGGACATCCTTGTCTGGTTCCTGATCTTAGAGGAAATGCTTTCAGTTTTTCAACATTGAGAGTAATGTTTGCTGTGGGTTAATTGTATACGGCCTTTATTACGTTGAGGTATGTTCCCTCTACGCCCACTTTCTGGAGAATTTTTTATCATAAATGGGTGTTGGATTTTGTCAAAAGCTTTTTCTGCATCTATTGAGATGACCATATGGTTTTTATTCTTCAATTTGTTAATGTGGTGTATCACACTGACAGATTTGCATTTTTCCAAATTGGATTCCTTCTATTTCTTTTTCTTCTCTGATTGCCATGGCTAGGACTTCCAAAACTATGTGAATGATAGTGGCAAGAGTGGACATCCTTGTCTGGTTCCTGATCTTAGAGGAAATGCTTTCAGTTTTTCAACATTGAGAGTAATGTTTGCTGTGGGTTAATTGTATACGGCCTTTATTACGTTGAGGTATGTTCCCTCTACGCCCACTTTCTGGAGAATTTTTTATCATAAATGGGTGTTGGATTTTGTCAAAAGCTTTTTCTGCATCTATTGAGATGACCATATGGTTTTTATTCTTCAATTTGTTAATGTGGTGTATCACACTGACAGATTTGCATAATGAAAATAAAAACAAAAATAAACAAATGGGATCTAATTAAACTTAAAAGCTTTTGCACAGCAAAGAAAACCATAACCAAGATAAAAAGACAACCCTCAGAATAGGAGAAAATATTTGCAAATGAAGCAACTGACAAGGGATTAATCTCCAAAATATATAAACAGTTCATGAAGCTCAATAACCAAAAAAACAAACAACCCAATCAAAAAGTGGGCAGATGATCTAAATAGACATTTCTCAAAAGAAAACATACAGATGGCCAATAAACCAATGAAAAGATGCTCAACATCACTAATTATTAGAGAAATTCAAATCAAAACTACAATGAGGGGCTTCCCTGGTGGCACAGTGGTTGAGAGTCCGCCTGCCGATGCAGGGGACACGGGTTCGTGCCCCGGTCCGGGAAGATCCCACATGCCACAGAGCGGCTGTGCCCATGAGCCATGGCCGCTGAGCCTGCGCATACGGAGCCTGTGCTCCGCAACAGGAGAGGCCACAACAGTGAGAGGCCCGTGTACCGCAAAAAAAAAAAAAAAAACCACAATGAGATATCACCTAACACCAATCAGAATGGCCGTTAAAAAATCTACAAACAATAAATGCTGGGGAGGGTGTGGAGAAAATGGAGCCCTCTTACACTGTTGGTGGGAATGTTAATTGACACAGCTACTATGGAGAACAGTATGGAGTTTCCTTAAAAAACTAAAAATAGAACTACCATATGACTCAAAAATCCACTCCTTGGCATAAACACAGAGAAAACCAAAATTCAAAAAGACACATGCACCACAATGTTCATTACAGGACTATTTAGAATAGCCAGGTCATGGAGTCAACCTAAATGTCCGTCAACAGAGGAAAGGATAAAGATGATGTGGTACATATATACAATGGGATATTACTAGGCCATGAAAAGGAATGAAATTGGGTCATTTGTAGAGATGTGGATGGACTTAGAGACTGTCATACAGAGTGAAGTAAGTCAGAAAGAGAAAAACAAATACTGTATATCAATGCATATATGTGGAACCTAGAAAGATGGTATAGATGAACTTATTTGCAAAGCAGAAATAGAGACACAGATGTAAAGAACAAATGTACGGATAATAAAGGGGGAAAGAGGGCTGGGATGGATTGGGAGATTGGGATTGACATATATACACTACTATGTATAAAACAGGTAACTAATGAGAACAGACTGTATAGCACAGGGAACTCTACTCAATGCTCTGTGGTGACCTAAATGGGAAGGAAATCCATGGAAGAGGGGGTATATGTATATATGTGGCTGATTCACTTTGCTGTACACTAGAAACTAACACAACATTGTAAAGCAGCTATACTCCAATAATAGAAAAAAAGAAACTGAATAGTGAATTTAAAATCTTTCCACAAGAATAACTGGCCCAAATAGCTTCACAGATAAATTCTTTCAAATATCTAAAGAAAAAATAGCACCAATCAAACACAACTCTTCCAAGGATATAAAAAGAATACTTTCCAACTCATTTTATGAAAATAGTATAACTGTGCAACCCAAATCTGACAAGAACGTTAAAAAACATGTGTAACCATGTTAACATACTAAAGGTAAAAATTCCTATGATTTCAATAGATCCGGAAAAGTTTGTGAAAAAATCCAACACCCCTTTATGGTTTAAACACACACACACAAACCTAGAGCATTATGCTTCTATTAAACACTGTACTATAGGTCCTAGTCAAGAAATAGAAACTAAAGGTATAGGGACGGCAAAAACTTCCATTTAGAAGTTCTAGATATAACAATAAAGTACACTTGAAGATTGCTAAGGAAGTAGATCTTAAATGTTCTCACTACAGAAAAGAAATAGTAATTATATAGGACGATGGAAGTGTTAACTAACCCTACTGCGGTGATCATTTCACAACACATAAAGGTGTCAAATAATGCTGTGCACCTTAAACTTATACAATGTTATATGTCAATTATATTTCAATAAAGCTGGAAAAAAATGATATGGAATGGAAATGTAGAAATAAAACAGTAATTATTCACAAAAAACATGATTGTTTTCCTGAAAACTCCCAAGGAACCCACAAAATCCAATAGGATTAATAAGTGAATTTAGCAAGATCCCTGGCTACACAGTGAATCAATACATATATATATAACTAGTTTTCTGATATACTAGCCACAGACATTTGGAAAATGGAACTTAACACCATTTACAAGAGCATAAAATAAAATTCTAGGAATAAATCTAACAAAAAATATGCAAGTCCTCTGCACAGAAAACTACCAAACGCTACTGAGAGAAATTAAAGAAGACTAAAATAAGTGGGAAATATGATGCATAGATTGGATATCAATTTTCCCAAAATACAATCTCAATCATAATCCCAGAAAATTTCATTTTGCAGATATTGACAAACATTCTAAAATTTTTATGGAAACACAGAGGACCAAGAATAACTAAAATAATCTTAAGAACATATTCAGAAGATTTACACTACAATCTACACTACCAGATATGACTTCTAAATCTATACTAATTAGAATGTATTATTGGTACAAATACACAAATAGACCAATGAAACAGATGAGTCCAGAAATAGACCCACAATTATATAAGCACTTGATTTATAAAGTTACTGCTGAAAAAAAGTTTCTACACCAGTGTCAGCAAAATTGCCATTGTCTTAAATACTAATATACCTAATATTCATATCAGTTTGAGAGATATTGTCACACCATTTTACAGACAAGAAAAATATAAATTTTAACTCATCTTAAGGTGAATTCTCTATTTTCCTAAATATTGACAGGACTTCACAATCTTCTCAGAACAAATCAATTTTGACATCTTTCTATTTTCATTTAATAAATTGACATTTCAATGATCATATTAGTACCTAAATATATGTTAAATGAGATTTACTGGCATATTAAAATAAAATAACTTTAAAGAGATTATATAGACATAACTGAAATGATATTTTAATTTCTAGGCCATTTCAAAAGCTCATTATATAAATTTCTATATTCACATAAGAACTTCAAAGTGTTAAATTTATTTACCTCCAGGGAATGTCTAAGATGTCGGATCTTCCTAAATACACAATTTTCACACGTAACACCATCTTGAAAACATCTGGACTTCCCAGAAACCACAGGGAAAGGAATAGTCCTTCAACACCTAAAATAACCACATTCCTGTCAGCGTAAAATAATTTTCTAAGAAAATGTTTGATTTTTCTGTAACTACAATTAAAATATAAATATATACAGCCCTGTTCTTAGTGTAGCTATCTGATCTTTGTATACTTTTGTGGGAGGGTCAGGCAAACTTGCTCTCTGAAGATTCAAAAAGTTGCTTTTACCCAGAGACAAAATCTCAGGGAGAATTCAATAGGCTGACAAGAGAGATGACCTTTTGGTAGCATGTACATGTAGCTGAGTACCAGTGGCGATTTAGAAAACAGAACAGGTTTCTTTTCAGTTGAGAGTTACAAACAGTATCCTTTTATATCTTCCTGGTGCCTCACAGTAAAAGGGAGATAAGTTTGAATGTTTGTCAGCCAATAAAACAGAAAAAGTATACCGTAACATAAGACAGGAACAAGGAAAAAATCTTGTATGATAAAAAAAATCAAAGAATCACAAAAACAAAAACTTAATATAATCATGAGAAATAATATTTTAAAACATTCTTTTGTAAGTAAATCTCATAAAAAGTTTGAAATCAAATTCTGTGGGGGCATTTCTTCTGTAAGCAGCCCATCATTTTGTGTTGCTTTGCCCACAAGTCTCAAACTCACCCCATAAGGGAAACGTGTGCTACCTCTCCAGTTTGACCTGAGCTCTAGTACCTCCCAACACCGGTGTATTCTCTGCCTGCCCTGGAGTCAGGAGAGATATGTCAGGGCAAAGGACTGATTCAGCACATTTAGAGAAACCGAGCCTATAGGGTTTCCCATCCAAACTGAATCAGAACTCAATTAAAAGAAGTTCACAAGACAACAGTTTGAAGAGAACTGACCCTGAAACAGATGCTGGGCAATAGCTGTCAAAGGGGCACTTCTCATCCCAGGGCTTGCGGCCACTGGGCTGCTGACATACACAATTCCTGCCAACTCACTAGGATTCAGGGATTCAGGCAGGAATCTTGGCTTAGTCTCTCATTCCACCATTTATTATAGGATCTTGGGTAAGCCACTTTCCTTCCCTCTAGACTTCAGTTTCCTTAAATCCATAATCAGGATTAAAACACTTGTCATAATTACCTTGGGGGATGGTTCTGAAACAAAAATATAATGACAAAGGGAGCATTCCTTGGGGCTTCTCTATAAATAAATCTTTATCTTTGTACACGTTTAACAGTATCAGATACTATTGGAACGGGTCTCAGGATGGGGAATAAATTGAGTCAAAACACCTGGGTTTAAGTTCTTAGTCAATTACTAATACTCTGGGTCAGATGGAGTGATAGGCATTTAGGATACAGAGGTGAAAAATCACTGGGACATCTTCATCTTTAAGGTAAAAAATATGGACTAGATAATATCCACTAATATCCAGAGCCACTCCATGTAAGAGTATTTATACACTTCTACCCTGCTGAGCCAGGGCTGAGCCCATGTGGTTTGCTTTGGACAATAAAATATGAATGGAGATTGTATTTATTTCTTCCACACAGAAAGGTTAAGTTGCAGCATGTAGGTTGCCTCACTCTCTTACTTTTTCCATGCTTCTCACATTATGGAAAGATATAGTAATGCCTCCAAAAACAAAAACAAAATGAAGCAAAAAAACAGCATACATATGGCTTGACCAAGGAATGCATTTTGTTTTAAGGGCCCTAAGGTTTTAGGCTTATTTTTTTCTGCAGAATGATCAAACTTATCTTGACTGATATAGCAATGAAATGATTTTTCCATAAAGTTAAACCTGTTCAGTTTAAAGGACTGGACTTTATTCTGAGTTTATATTCTTCCAACATTTTTATGCTGTGATAAAATATCATTTCCTGTATGAAACAATTATCATGCTGTTAGAGGTAGAATTCCAAAATGTTGGAATTATGCAAAAGCAAGAAGTTACATGAATACAATACAAATATACCATATGACTGCCACTTTAGGAGAAATTAATTCCAATAACTGCTAAAGTATGCCTTCAAAAGATCTGTTCATTAAGCCTTACATCATAGCCCTTCAGACTTTCTATGTGAGAATATCAAGTTTTGGGTTTCTCATTGGGAATCATGATAGCTTTGTTTATGACCTTAGAAACACTGTGACCAGTCTCTAAATATCTCACTGATACAATCTCCTATGGATGGATGAAGTTATCAGATGATGTGTACTAGATGGCTGCCTTACTATGTTAAGACATTTCAAGGCCATATTACAATTGACTGCCTTCAAACATCTGCCCAAGGATTTTAAGTGGTGTAAAAACAGGTCTGTAATTCCTTTACAGGCCGGTCTGTAAATCCTTTACAGACTGGTAATTCCTGGTGTAAAATCTGGTCTGTAATTCCTGAAAAGGCTTCTGATCAAACACCAAACAGTCCAGGACTCAAGCCTGTTTGAAAGAGCTTTTAGGCTAGAAGAGGCAATTTTTAGAAAAATAAGGTAAAATTCTAGAAGCACGTCAAAGACTGTTATGAGCAGTTTCACGTAATGAGTAGATTAGATTGGAGGTGAGGAAAGGAGAGAGTAAGAAGGATGAAAATTGTCAAAGTGGGTACAACTCGGCCTTTGCCAGTTCAGAATTTTGAAGGCCTCCCTACAGCCCTGCTGAGTCTTTGCACTGCTAATTCCTTGTGTTTTATTTTTCTTTTAGCCTTTCCAGTGGAGCTAACAAAAAACAAAACAAAATAAAACGCTACCCAAATACTAAACAGCTGTCTCCAAGACCAGAAAGCATCAGAAAAGACCCTAAAGAGTTGTCTAATCCCAGAGGAAGATCTTATTTAAGTGGAGAAGTGCTTACAGCAGAAACCTTGGAAATTTCAGGGAGTGGAATTTTACTGTCAGAACTTTCAATAAAAGTGCAGCCACAGATCTTGGGAGCATTAAATAAAAATTACCAGCAAGCTGTCTTACCTGTGTGCACTCTACTGAAAGGAAGGGCAAACGTGAGCAAGTAGCACTTGTACATCAGTCAAAACTCTGACAGCTACCCTGTGAAGTCTGACGAGCTGCCATGTGCTCGACTACCTAAGATACTCTTAACTGAACCATAAAAAGACAAATACATTAGTAATTGTATCCCTCCTGTCAATGTCCTTTTTCGTGAACTTCTCAAGCTGTTGGTTAACATTGTCTGGAATGATTTATCAATATCTTCCTAGCTTTCTTATATAAGACAGAGGCACTTGATTTTTCTCCAAATTGTTTTTTGAATTGATTTAAGAAAATGATACAGATGTTGCCAGTTTCTGGACCTCTCCTTTCACTCCCTGCTCCTTCTCCTCCTATTAGGAAATCAAACCAATAAGATTAACATAATCTTTCTTGGAATTGACTGATCTTTTTAAATAGATCCCATGATAGACATGTGTAAAAATCAATAGCAGGCTCCTCATTTGTCAAAGCTAATGACTAAACTCATTTTGAAGTTCAATAGTGGTTACTGAAGAGTGGCCACACATTATATATCTAATCCTGTAGGTCCCCCCACTCATTCTGCAGAACAGAGAAAACGGAGGCTTTGTTGCTTGAGGCACAATATAAAAGCTCGTGTTACCATCTTATTTGTATATGTTCATTTTTCCTCCAAAGCATGACTATTTCTTGATTGTTCAAGCTAATATGTTAAAGAAAGAAATGAAGAATCAATTTTACAATTTGTAACACCTTCCCCCTTTTAAAACCAGTTCGATCGTAAGCTCCTTCAATTATAATCTTAACTCCTTGAGGTTATGGGCCATGTCTTACATATTTTTAATATCCCCAGAGAGACGAACATAGCGATTGGGTCACAGGTTAGCACAAAATAAAGATTTGGTTGAATTAAACAGAATTAAATTATCCAATATTTTGGTCCATGGCATAGCAGTTATCTCAGACCAGACATCCGTACCCACTATAAAGAGCAAAAGATGCAGTTTTCTAGCAGACCCTTCTTTGATGGATGTCCTGCATCACAGAGTGGTTTAAGCAGTGTTTGCTTCTGAGGTGTTCTTGCTACCTCCCACAAAACCTTTTCCTGGATTTGCAAAAGTGTGAAAACGGACAGTTTTTATACAATGCCCTCCTCTCTTTTAAATATCCTCTGATTATGGGTGTATGCCAGCAACAAAACATCCTGAAATCCAGAAGAGAGATCTGGATGAAACACATGTAGCCCCTAACAAATTCAGATTAGATTTTTAAATTATTATTAATAAAGGCAATATCTTATACCTGCCTAATGCTTTATGCTTTACTTAGATTCTTTACATACACCACCCCATTTCCCAACCCCATATCAGGACACTTCATAAATATTTATTTCATTTCCCTCAAAATTCTAAATTGTGGTTTACTGTTCTGTATTCCTTATTTCATCAGTGAGTTGCCTTTTTCTGGGCTTCAGGTTGTATATTGTATTGCACGCCCATTGGACACAGACAGCCCATGGAATCAATAGGTCAGATACAATTTGAAACTCCCTAGGTAATGGATTTTAAAAACTGCTTGAGGGTGGGGGAGAGAGACAGGAGGAAAAGGAATCCACAGAAAC
Source organism: Physeter macrocephalus (assembly GCF_002837175.3). NCBI lineage: Eukaryota > Metazoa > Chordata > Mammalia > Artiodactyla > Physeteridae > Physeter > Physeter macrocephalus. Next base: position 102,062,307 of record NC_041224.1, on the reverse strand, counting down.
AATAACTGAAGTGGAGTGATACATTCACGATGGGAGCTGGAGAACTCCTGTTCTTTATAATAGCTTCTCAGGGGAGAAGCCGCCCTTTTCCAGAAGGAAGTGTCCTGGGAATAGCAGAGCCACTGCCATTCCACTGTTTTGATGAACAGAAACCTTATCAGTGCAATTCCTCTTGAGAGCTGAAGGGAGAAGGAAGGAGTTTAAAGACTTTTGAAAAATGTGGGTTGTGAGGGGATGAAAGCCCAGCACTTGCCTGGTTCCTTTGGAATATCTCTTGTGAAGGGGAGGGTATCCTACCAAATTTAGGTCCCTCTCATAGCTCACAGATCCTGACAGCTGATCAGAGCTCCCTGCATGAGTTTGTTCTTGCCAGGGGAGAGAGGGAGCACTGAAGTGAAAAGGATGTTGAATGAAGTAAATACAAAGTATAAAAACAAAAATGCTTGCCCCCAATGTAAATATCAAAATGTGATCATATTTTCAATTGCAGCTGTGCAATGAGAATGTCAAAGCATCAGTCATTAAATAATAAATAGCATAAATCATTTTGACTTAAGAATAAGTCACAGGCACCTTGCAGCTTCTAATTATTTTTAGAAGCTCAGAGTATTGCATGGCTTTGTCTCTCATTGCTATGAGACTCACGGAGGTTGGAAAAATCAAGGAAGCAGGTGAAACTTATACTGTCTCACATCCTGGTTTTGTGGCATTTATGAGGCAAAATAGGCTTTTTTTTCCTATTCATGGAATATGGAATCCTCGAAGCCTTAATTATCTGGTGGCTTAGGAGGAGCAGTCTAAAGCCATTCCATATCCAGCAATAGGCTGTTTATGTGGTACCAAAAAATCTGGGTTTTTAATGAAAAGCATCTTGGTGTTATTAATACCTCTCATTTATATTGTGTGTATTTTAAAAAATATATCTATTGATATTTCTCCCCAGTGCCTTTATCCCACAAGGGTCTGTTTCCTGCTCACAGCCCATGTTCACTGTGGGGTGGTGGGCTGCCCTGCTCTTTGTTGTCACACAGAGGCCCAGGCTGATGGAAGCTCTGTCGTAACACTCCCATGACCACTGAGTCAGGGGAAAGAGATAAGGTGACTCATGTGCTGGCTGTCAATGTTTCACCTGAAAGTGACACGCGTTCAATTTACTCATGTTTCGGTTACCAAAGCACAATCACACCTACTTTTCTTTTTAAACAGCCTTATTAAGGTATAATTGATGTACCATAAAATTCACCTATTTTAAGTATTCAATGATTTTTAGTAAATTTACAGAGTTGTGCATCCTTTACCTCAATCCAATTTTAGAACATTTTTCTCACTCCCTGAAGAAGCTGCATGCCCATCTGCCATCTATCCCCATTCCCACGTCAGGCCCAGGCAACCAGTGGTCTCCTTTCAGTCTCCATAGATTTGCTTTTCCTAGGCATTTAAGATAAATAGACATAAAATAGATGGCCTTTTTCATCTGGCTTCTTTCACTAAGTGTGATGTTTTTGAGGTTCATTCACAATGCAGCCTTATCTGTAACTGTTCCTTTTTATTGCTGAGTAGTATTCTATTGTACCGATACTTTACATTTTGTGTACCCTTTCACCCATACCCGGACATTTGGAACGTTTCCACTTTTTAGCTATCATGAATAATGCCGCTATATTTGCATACAAATTATTGTATGGAAATATTTCCCTTTTAAAAAGAATTATTTAATAATGTAATAAGATGTGGAAATTTTTATTCTCTGTTAATTCCTTTTGAGGAGACCATAGTTTTTGAGAGATGAGTGAATAAGAGGTTAGAAGTCTCTTCACACTCCCCACTTTAAATCCACTGCTGCCTGATATCAAGACTTCCTAGACAGAAAAAGAAATCAGAGCATCTGGACACTTTCTCTGGGAAGAGTCTGAGGGAAGTAACACCCGATAAGGGACAGTTGAAAAGAAAATTGGGAGAGGAAGGCAACCATAGCTAAGATGGAATTTTCTTATCAGTTATGCACTGTGATATGCATATTACACAACTAACTCTGTGTTCCTCAGAAAATCTTTGGTAACACCTACATTTTTCATTAAACTTTGTGTGTAGGTAGATTCTTTGGAAACTGACTTGTATGTCTGGGTGTATATAGTAGACATTTTTGCTTATGTACCAAAAATCAGTAGTCTATTGTTCTCCTTTCTTAACAAAATCCAGATTTCATTCTGGTGTCCATCCTTCAATCACTATTCTTGTGCTTGAGGAAAGATAACTCCACCCCATACAGTACATTATTTTCCTGGCCATAGCCATAGCTTCAGTGGTAGGCATGTAACCTTAGCGGTACAATCAGGATGAAGTTTAGGAATTCTGCTGGAATTTTAAGAGGAAACCCCTCTCACATGGACTTGAATGAAGAAGAATGCAGCTTTGGTTGCATCCTGTGACCATGAGGGATCCAGGCTTAGATGAAACTTACACTGTGAACAGCAGAGCACAGAGGTAATGATGTGGGAAAATGGAGTTCACTTATCTTCACTCTTCAATTTAATTTTCCAGATAGGAAATTCAGTAAATCCCCTTTAATATTTAAGCCCCTTATAGTTTGAGTTGGAATTCTTATTCTTTGCAACATAGATTCCAAACTGACATATACTTGGAGTAAAACTACGCACAGTACAGGTTGTAGGTGGCAGTAGCCCTGGGACCTTGAGATGATAAATTCTCGAAATTAGTAGATAACATAGGCTATGGAGTTGTATGGCGCCTGGGTCAATTATACCCTGAAATCCAAAGGGCAGGAAGCCCCCAGCTGATACATAGGTTACATTCATTTCTTTCCCACAGTGTTTTTGTAACTAATATGTAGTGGACAATAAAGAGCTAAAAGTACTTTGACCCATCTCTGTGATACCTGGGGAGCTGTACCCTTTGATCCTAAATAGCAGTAAGGACCTTTTAAATGGAGAAAATCAGAATGTGCCATAGTGACAGGATTTGTTTTGTTTTCCTCCCCAACTGTCTGACTAAATGAATCTCCTTGTCCTCTGTTTATGGGAGAATCCTATGCACATGTCTATGACAGCACTTAACACCTGAACTCATCATATGTTTACTTTCTGGTCACCCATCTGGACTGGGAATCCTTGAGGATAAAGATAGTGCTATTACTCTATTTTCAGCACCTAGCACAGCACCAGAACAGTAATGGGATACTCAGTAAATCTGTTTAACAAAATGAGTCTACATGCTTATATTTTTTCTTCAAAACCATAGTCTTTCTTATACGAGACAGCCTCACTTCATAGTGGAAAGAGAAACAATACAAAAAGCTGTGATTGTTAAAGTTAATCTATTTCTACTTCACTTAGTGACTAGAAAATCTGAATAAAGTCTGAAAAACATCTATTTGGAATCATCAGAGACTTTTCAGGGAGTTCATAACTGGAGGGACCAAAATCCTGAATAGAAGGAGAGTTCACTGAGGTGATCCCAACGGTCTGCTTACTACTTTTCTCCTTGGGACATATGACAGTTCTTAAGCAGTACAGGATAGAAGGTTGAGAAGCCAGAAAAAAGTAACTGCTAAGAGCAGAAGTATAAGCAAAGTTTTGGTGATCTCATGGCACTAAGGAGACAAAAATTAGAGTTAGGATTTCTAAGGTAAGCAGGATTTGAGATACCAGGATCTTGGAGAAAAGTGAGGTATAGGGAAGTAAGCCTGACACTCCACATTAGTTTCCCTTTTGAATAATTTGCCAACTCTTAAGTTGTGTGGTACAAAAGGCAAACAAAAAACTCAATAAAACATTCAATCGTTCTCAGCGTTTTGAAGAAAAAAAAATGTGAGTTCAGGACCCAGCAAATGTGAAAGGTCCTGATAAACACCCTAGAATCTCATTTGGGGCCCCTATGGGGACTTCACCTTAGGAATTGAGATGAAACAGAGGTAGGATTGATATTAAGAGCTCTGAAACTTAGTCTGAAATCAAATCATTTTCTCATAGGATTTAGATGTCTACTCTAGTCACTTATCAGAAAAAAAGGGAATCCTCTGTAGTGAGAGAATAACACCCATTGTCTATAATTTCTCACATACAAAGTCTGTCATTCAACAAAGATTACCTAACATACCAGGAAAGAGGACCCAAAGGAAAAATTGACAATACGAACAGACCTGCAACTGACCAAGACACTAGTTTATATAACTGTGACTAATTTGTTCAAGAAAAATGGGTAAAATAATGAAGAATTTTACTACCTATAAAAAGTCTATAAAAATAATAAAGGGAAAATTCTGAAACTGAAAAATACAGTCACAAATAAAAATTTTAACATATGGCTTTAATATCAGATTGGACAAAGAAAAAGAGATGAGTATAAACTATTCAAACTCACACATGGAGAGTAAAAAAAGAAAAGAGAAGGTACAGAAAATATCAATAGAGATATATGGAACATTTAAAAAAAGGTCTAACCTATATGCAGTTATAGGAGTTATAGGAGACAGAAAATGGACAGAATGAATTTATAAAGAGAATGGCCAAAAATTTTTCAAAACTAGCAGAAGTCATTATGCCAAAGATTCAGAACTCTACAGCCCGATGAAGGATAAAATACATAGAAATTATATATATACATATATATATAAAATAGAAGTGATAAAAATATATTATATATATATATAAATAAAATAGAAGTGATTAAAATCAAAGGCTTAACTGCAGTTAGAGGAAAAATGCACACTGTCTTCAGGGGTGCAACATTAAGCCTTACAGCTGGTTTCTCAACAGACATGATGGAATCCAGAAGACAGTAGAGTGCTATCTGCAAAGTACTGGGAAAAATTAAAATTCAAATTTAGGATTTTATATCTGATGATAACAATCTTTAATAGGAAGAAAAAAATATATGTCTCTAGGCAAACATGTACAGAGAGAACTTATCTCCAGTATATCCCAATTGAAGTAAATACTAAAGGGAGTTCTTGAGGTAGAAGGAAAAATGTTCTTATATTAAAACTCCAAGATGCAGGAAGTTATGACAATCAACAGATATGATAAAAATGTAGTCTAATGACTGTACAAAACAATGATAATGACTTCTTGTGAGGTTTGAGATGTATGTAGAAGTTCATGACACAAAAAGGGGATGAGCGGAGTATTCAAAGGCTTTAGCATTACCTGAATAGTGGTTAAAAATTACTAATTTATAAATCAGGTGAGACAAACAGAAAACTAATATAAGATGATAGACAAAATATAACTACATTAAATGTAACTAGACAATAAATGGTAAAGTGGATTTAATAAAAATAAAAATATACGGTACATGTGAGAGGCACATCTTAAATACAAGGATGAAAGTAAGACGTTGAAACAGGAATACCATGAAAACACTAACCAAAAGAAAGCTGGAGAAGACAAAGATCTTAGGTAAGATTCAATACCAAAGTTAAAGAGGAATATTTCACAATGATTAACAGTTAAACCCGTAAGTAAAACATAACAATTCTAAATTTTTATGCACCTAATAGCGTAGCTTCCAAATATACACTTAGGGAAGATTCAACAGTAAAACAAGAGAGGAATATTTTATAATGATTAACAGTTTAATCTACAAGGAAAAGATAAAAATTCTAAATTTTTATACATCCTAATAATATAACTTCAAAATATATAGGACAAAAAAATAAAAGGAGAAATAGTAAAATCTGCAATTCTTTTAGGAGACCATCAGTAGCTGATAATGTGCAGTAACAAGCAGACAAAGAATCCACATGATAGAAAATAAAATAACAGAAATAACAAAATTAACCTTATTGACCTCTATCGGGAATTCCTGAACAGTGGCAAAATATTCATTCTTTTCAAGTGCACATGGAATTTTTACCAAAATGGATCATATGCTGGGCTATGAGACAAGTCTTCAAAAATTATAAAGAGCACGTTCTCTGACCATAGGGCAACATATGGTATTGCTTCAGAGGGAACGTGATTGGAGCCTGCTCAACATTGGTCACCAGAGCAGTGGCTGAAACTAGAAACAGGTGAAGCAGAGAGGATCTGCAGTGGTGCCTAAGGAGGAGGTGTCCAATAGGCTTGGGCTTTTCTGTGCAGAAGTATTTTTAGGTGTTGCGGTGAATATTCATATTTTTACATTGTCAGTTAATGGAAAAGGTTAGAACAGCTGTACTAATCAAGGAGAATGTGAGGGATATGCAAACACACACACAAACACCTGCTCTTAAAATAGTGGGAGAGCAGGCAGAGTTTGGAATGGCCCACCAAGTCACATGTATTCTATCACTCAGGTCAACCTTTTGTTACTCTACCTGTGTCCGCTTGAGTGACTATATAAATGAGATTCTAGTAGCTAATAATGCTGAATATATGTAGAACTGGTGCTGGGTCCTTTTACTCCCTCCTGCCTTTTAAGAAAATAATTAAGTTTGTCCTCTCCCCCTGGAAGCTTGGAAGATATTTTTTGAAAGGTAGAGAAGAAGTCTAAATGTTACTAATTCAGAGTGTGGGCTGTGCAAGTCTTCATTCTAGTTACATTTAATCAAATAACTTAGGGTTAATTTATGGGGGCCTGACCCTTCCCATGAAGGCCATTTAACTCTGTTTCCCAAATACCAGCTACAAAATGAATAATTAAAACATAATATGAAAGGGCTGAAATAAAGGAATAGTTAACATGATGGACAACAGAGAGAGGCTTTTGAGAAATTCCTTGAGGGCACGGGGGTAGCAGGGAAATTTTATTTGGACTGAGTCCTAGAAATTGATTAGGACTTTATAGATGGATCTGGGCATGTAAAGGGAAAGAAGCTGGCCACAAACAAGGGCACAGGCATTTGGACATACGTAACACATTCAAGGAATGGTGAGTCAGGGATTTGTCCACTCTAGGTACAGCACAGAGTGAACGACAGGAAGGAAATGAGAAGCAAGAGATGTCGAGTGTAGGTGTGGCAAGTCCCACGTAACTTGTTAACATGTTTGCATGTTACCCTGCCTGTAAACAAAGAGTCAATAAAAGTTTTTAAGTGGGGAAGAATCATGATCAAAGCAAAGTTTTCCAACAATAATTTCAAGTCACAGGAAGGAGGATAGAGTGAGGAGAATTAGAATCATGGTTTATGGGCAAATTTCAGAAAAGAGATAAGGGTAAATAAATAAATAAATAAATAAAAGATAAATCTGAACGGTGACAGTGGAAATTAGCAGAATGGGAGTTATTTGGGATCAAAGATATTTTGAAGGTAGGATTAAAGAACTTGGTAGCTGAATATGATGACTGAGTGAAAAGAGTCAAGAAAAGTGTAGCATGGCCTACAGGGTGGATGGAGATACTGTTAGCCCACATGGAGAATCCAAGAAAATGGTGAAACCTGAAAAGGAGGTACCAGAAAGAAGTCTTGTGTCCCAAAAGCTACATGGTTACAACTGAGATTCTTTTAGAAAGTAACGGAATGATCTCTTCTAGGAAATTTTTCTCCCAAGCTTAAGCAACAATCATTATTATGACTTTAATATTATATAACATTTATGTTGGGATATACAAAGAGTTTTTAAAAGGTCTGGAAATGACAATAGAATCAGGATGGTAGAATGGAAAAGTCATTAGATTATAAATCAGAAGTCATAGTCTTCATCAGCAACCTGGTTGACCTTGGACAAATAACTTGCTCTCTACAAATATCCATTTTGTAACTTGTGAAAAGAGAGTAACAATGCTTTCTCTTCTCTTCTCCCACTGTGTGAGGATCAAGTGAGATGATGAATTTTTCATGAAAACTACAAAATGTAGCACAAGTGATTTAGATAGCATTTTCTTGTCTTTTGTTAGTTTGATAGTTAAAAAATAAAAATTCTTGATTGAAAATTCTCAAAATATTTGCAGGGAAAGGGATTTAAATTCTATTGAAGGGTTTAGTCACAGTGGGGGTCCTCTCTCTCTTTTCTCTCTCTCTCTCTCCCTCAGTAATTCCTGAATACAGCAAATCTTCCCCTTACTCAAATATTAAATCTTTGAGGCTGCAAATGTAACATGACACATGGTATACATTATAAAAACAAACGCTCAAACATTTGTCTAGGGTAAAATAAAAGAAACTGAAAATTTGAAGATGTCAGGCATTTTTACTTAATGCAAGATACTCCCATTATTTCTTTTCCTTTTAATAAAGTTCACACTTAGTTGCTCTCTTGAAAACCAATTCCTCCTAAAGCTTCTCTCTTCATCTTTAATATGGCTCTTCTCTGAAGCTCTCATTTCTATCCAGGCAGTATTATTACATATCTTACAAAATTGAGCATTAGAGATTAATTACATGTGAAGTACATCTAATGGGTCTGGGGTTTCTCCGGGTAGTGGTGAGGACTACCCACTGGTGTCATAAAAGCTGCGCAAATTTAATTAAAATGTAGCTATTTCATTGGGTCTACTATGCAAGTAGGGCCTCTGGTCTTCTGTTAAAAAAGAAGTTAAAGGAACAAAATACTCTGTGGCAAGTGATAGGCAGCTAAGAGCAGATGAGCGCAGGATGGAGAAGGCTGACAAAGAGAGGGAGAAGGTCCCCTATGGAATAGTCACTCCTAACTTCTCCAAGCCTCTTTCCAAGTGTTTCAAGTCAGAGAAAATCCCAAGTGCACTTTTCAGTCGCCTCTTGGCTGTTTATTCAGAAAGCCCCAGAGGTTTGTAAGCAGATACTAGTCTACTCCATGGTGATTCAATTGGCATTTCATTCTCCCAAATAGCTAAATGAACCTTTCCACCCTTACTTCTCCCTGGCACTTCCCCAATATTGAGTAAACTTGAAGAGCTGAAGGGTCAAATTCAACATCAGGAGTCTAACCAGGAGACCCAGCCACAGCTTCTAAGCCTCCCTGTAAACATCTGTGAGGAATGGGTCAGAGGTTTTGATTCTCTGGAGGAATAGCTTTCTCTGAAAGCCCCAGCAAATTTGGTTGTCTCTATTTTGTATATAAGTAGTAAGTAGCCATAATGTGATCTAAAAATGGAAAGCAGACGTTCTATAAATTACTTCTATAAAAGTAGCACAGGACATGTGCTAATCCATTTGGAGGAAATGTGTAATAAGAGTAATGATTGCTAGCATTTATTTCATGTTACTACTATGTGCCAGATATGCATGTAGTGTTTCCAGCCCTCAGACTATACCCCCGCACTGTAGCGCAAAGAGTATAAGCTTAGAAGAGAGACAGAAATGGTTTGAATCCTGGCTCATCTCCTTTCTGGCTCTCTGAATCTCTGTTTCTTTATCTATAAACTATTAATACTTGGCTGGCAAGTTATAAGTGATGCTTAAAGATTGCACACATATATACACACATCATATATTCCTACACACACACACACACACATACACACACACACACACACACACCTCCCTAACATATTATCTGGCACACAATATTAGTTTCCATCTTAGTCTTCAGGAAGATTATTTGGGTCTTAATATTATTTTTTAAAAATTCTCTAAGGATGGGGATTTGGGGATTTTGTGATTTCTCCACTGGTAGTAGCTTCTACTACTGTTTGTTTAATTTTATAATATAGTGTTTTGTCCTATCCAATATAGAAACATGCGTGATGGGAAAGAAACTGTTGTGCGATGTTAGATGAGTCCTTGTTTCTCTCATCTGGCATGAGCAGAGAACTGTAGGTTACCCTGCATTAGAACATCTCTAGAACATCTCCTCCAGAACATCTCTAGAACATCATCTCTAGAACTATTCTTGTTCCCTTGGTGTGTGTGAGTAAAAATAGGGAATGGGTAAAGGAAGTGAATTTCACCATTTAAGCAGGTCCAGGGGTTCCAGGTCAAGATGTGATGTAGAAAGATCCTGAACCTACCTCCTCCTATAGACACACTGAATCCACAGCTACATATGGAAACATTTCCTCTGGAAAAAACCCTAAAAACCAGCTAAGCAACTGCTACACACTGGGCAAATGAGAAAAAACCCACATCGAAGCAAGTAGGGGAGGCTTAGACACAATCTCACCATAAAACCCACCACCAGCACAGTGACCCATAATCTGGAGCAAACTCAAAAAAACCCAGAGCTTCTCTCTGAAGAGTGAAGGATTTGAACCCCACATCGGGCACCCCAACTTTTAAGACCTGCACCTGAGAGATGACATTCCCCAAGGTCTAGCTTTGAAAACCAACAGAGCTCATATCCACAAGGCCCACAGGCTATAGGGAACTGAAAAATGCCTCTTAAAGGGCCCCACGTGCTCAGATTCTCTCCTCCAGAGACCGGCACAGAAGCAGCCTATTGAGAGATGCCCAGGCTTCCTGTCAAAGAGGCTTATTTGCTTATTGTAAAGTGTTGGCCTGGTGGGCAGGCGTCTAATTTAGCACACACCTAGGGGCGTGCTGGGGTAACCTCTGGGGATGGAAGTTAGCAGTCACCATATTTATGCTCTTCCTCTGCTCGCGAGTACCCCCAGAAAGGAGCTTGTACCATCCTCTGGTGCCCCAATTTCTGTGGCTGCCACTGGGGACACCTTTAGACCACCTGGCTCTGATGGCCAGTGGAGCTTATGTTCGTGGGTCCCACAGGAGTGTAACCAATGGAGAAAGATTCTTAAATAATGACCACACCCAGGGCACAGCAAGAGGTAACAGACCCAGGACCCCAGTCTCCCTGTGAAAGAAGCCTACTAGCATATCTTCATAGCAGCAGGCTTCTAATCAAACACACTTCTAAGGGCTGGCTGTAATCCTTTGCAGAAACCTCCAAAGACAGGCCCTACCTTTGCATCTCCCTCTGCTGTGCTCCAGAGAACCAGTATCTCTGATATCTCTGGAGCAGAGGTTTTACACACCTCTAGGTAAGCTTGCATTCCTGGGTCCTGTGGGGCTGTAACAATCAGAGAGAGAGTTCTCAGCCAGCTATCATCCCCAGGGCCCTACACAGACAGCAGACTGAAACACACCCTTGGTATTTTTGTGGAACAGGCCTGTTTGCTTGTGCTAGATCTTTGGCCTGAGGGTCAGCCTTCTGGTTTGGCCCACATCTGGGGGCCTGCAGAGGCACACTCTGGGGCCAGGGGAGCCTGTCTCTGCATGCTCACTCTGCTTCTTTCAGCTCCCTTCTTTCCCCTGAAAAGAATTCATAATCTCATACAGCAATATACACAAGTGTTGAATCATTATGTTCTACATCTGAAACTAATATAATGTTATATGTCAATTCAACCTTAATAAAAAATAAATGAAATAAGAAAAAAATTTAGCTAGTTCCTAGTGTGAAATTCTCTTTTGATCAGAATTACTTTTGCCCAGGATATTTTTTTCTTTTGTTCTTATAGCCTTCATCCTCAATCCTGGGCAGTCTATGTTGTCTCCTTTATCCTTTATCCATACATGTGAGACATAGCAATCATGAGGAACTCTCGTTCCATTTAAGGTCAGGAGCTGTCCAAACTCTGAAGAGTCTGGAGTGTGGACTGAGGGTGTGGGCAAGATTGGAAAGAGGACCTGAGGTAGATTCTCTCTGTTCATACTTCAGCTGTTGACATAGTTATGGAAAGTGGTTAAAATTCCTCAGAATTATTATCTGCAATTTTAAATTCTCCATTCTTGGATATTTCATTTCTCAAACTTTTACTAGTCTCATTTACTTATTGGGACCATTTCTAAGTTATGTATACCTTAAAAATTGGGGAAATTATTTTTAAAACATCTAAGTCAACAGCAAATATCAGGAGCTTTGATTTATTTTTAGGATGACATATTTAGGACACATAAAAGATTATAGTTATAGCTTTTTCTAAATGAATTTGAAAACTCCAAATTGAGACTCTCTCAGTGCAACTTAGTGTTTGTAGAAGGGTACAAAAAGGTGGATTTTCCCTTCTCCCCCCAAAAAACTCACATATAGAAAAAATTAATTAAAAAAGGACACATACAAAATAAAGTATCAAAAGAAAATTGTTTCCACGAGCTTTGTGTAACTATAATTTTCCATTAGGCACCATTCCTTTCATTTAAATAAGAATTCAAAAAAACATAATCTAAATTTTTAAATTCTATGATTTTATCTAAAATAAAAAGTAATAAACATCCAGCTGCCATAGCACAGTAAAATTACACTTTGTAGTATTCCTCTGCCCAAATACACATAAATGATTGGTAAAATATAAATGCAGAGCACCAAAATACACAGCCAGATTAAAAAGGAAAATAAGTAACTTTGCAAAGTGAAAGTTTAAATAATGCAAATCAGTGAAAGGGTCTGAACTTACAATCTTGCTCTCCTCCAGGGTAAGAAGCAGGTGATGAGCAGAATTTAACATTCTGCATAGTAAACAAGACTGCTTAAAGACAAAGCTCTCTAGATAAAATAGGACTGAAACAAGTTTCTGAATATTCCCTACAGCTAAGGCTTTTTAACAAGCTGCAGGTTGAGGTGAGAATATAGACACATTCTTGCAACAAGGTAGTGGTCAGAGAAACCTAGCTAGCAGCCCATTGACTGAAACTACACTACCCCCGCAGCGTGCAGGACAGGGGCCTCAGAAGGTCACCATGTGCTCTTGGACGCATATGGGCTAAGGATAGAAGGCTGGATAAATGCTATGCTAAAACATCCAAAACATAGATAAAGGGAGAGAACAAAATACAAGTGAAATTCCTCTCACGAAACAAATTCCAAAACATGAAAAGATCTAATCCTGTAATCGATGCTCTTGGTGCGTTGACTTTATATCCTTCCTCTCACCACTTGAGTGCCCATTGGTCTGACTCCCAACACCTGCATTTAAAAAAAAATTTTTTTTGGCCCCACTAGCTTGTGGGATCTTAGTTCCCTGACCAGGGATCAAACCCACGTCCTCAGCAGTGAAAGTGTGGAGTCCTAACCATTGGACCACCAGGGAATTCCTGCATTTCTTTGTTTTAGTTTTCTTATGGTCACTGAAGCTGCTTTGCCCACTGATCTGACAAACTAAAAGTGGTGGAGAACTAATGAGTTCTTGGCACATCCTTACACTGACTAAAGGAAACTTGTGCATAAATATTCTCACGCTCTATGGATGGGATAACCCTGAGACATCTGTTCTACACTGAATCCCAGAATTTTCCTAGTAGAAGTGACCTCTAGTTACACAGAGGGGTAAGTGACTTGGTGATGCATCATTTTATTACCTATTTTGCTTCCCTGTCTCCCTTCTCTATTCTTCTATTGGTGTTTTTTCACTTCCCAAATAAACTAGTTGCACTCAAATTTTTTTCTCAAGGTCTGCTCCATGGAGAATCCAAACTAAGGTGGATGCTGAGAAAGATAGCCAAAAATATTAGCAGAAGAAACTTACAATGTCTCTAGAAGAAGTTAATATGATGAAACAGTCTGATAAATCTTTAAAATAAATTTGTTTAGGGCTTCCCTGGTGGCGCAGTGATTGAGAGTCCGCCTGCCGATGCAGGGGACACGGGTTCATGCCCCGGTCCGGGAAGATCCCACATGCCGTGGAGCAGCTAGGCCCGTGAGCCATGGCCGCTGAGCCTGCATGTCCGGAGCCTGTGCTCTGCAACGGGAGAGGCCACAGCAGTGAGAGGCCCACGTACCGCAAAAAAAATAATATAAATAAATAAATAAATAAATAAATATGTTTAGTGCTCAAATATAAGTGAAGCATAATTTCTATTTTAAAAAGCAACAACATGAAACAAAAAAAATGCAGAAATGAAGCAAGATCAACAAGATATGAAACAAATCCAATTGAAAATGTTGGACAGGAGTTATACAGTCTTCATAATCAAACACTAAAGGATGTAGTAACTTGGCACTGAACAAAATTAAGAAATAAATTAGGGGAATAAATTAGTGAATTAAAAGAGAAATTCACCAGAATGCAGCATGCAAGATAAAACAACAAAAAGATAGGCATGTGGAGTGGAAGATAATAAAGCAATGGAGGGTAGATTGTGAATGTGCAGTCCTAACTTCTATCATATAGTTTCAGAAGAAGAGAAGAGAGGAAATGGCACAGCAAAAATTTTTGAAGAAATGAGAATTTCACAAGTGTCCTAAGATCAACAGTGGACTCAAAGTAACAAGCAGGGTAAATACAAGTATATGAATAAAAATAAACTTAGACACAGCTAAGCTAAATTTGAGAACAATAAAAAAAATTATTTTAGAAGCTACCAGACAGAAAGGACAGATACCCTACAAAGGAAAGGTATTCACACTGAGAGGAAATTTCTCATCAAATGTAATAGAGAAAGACAAATATCATATGATATTGCTTGTATGTAGAATCTTAAAAAAATGATACAAATGAACTTACTTACAGAACAGAAATAGACTCACAAACATAGAAAACAAATTTAAGGTTACCAAAGGTGAAAGGTGGGGAGGGATAAATTAGGAGTCTGGGATTAAAATATACACAGTATTATATATAAAATAGATAATCAACAAGGACCTACAGTATAGCACCCAGAACTATATTCAATATCTCATAATAACCTAGAATGGAAAAGAAACTAAAAAAGAATATATATACATATATATATGAATCACTTTGCTGTACACCTGAAACTAACACATTGTAAATCAACTATATTTCAATAAAAATTTAAAAAATAAAATGTAAATGGGAAGGAACCAAGATGGCAGAGTAGAAGGATGTGCTCTCACTCCCTCTTGCGAGAACACCAAAATCACAACTAGCTGCTGGACAATCATTGACAGGAAGACACTGGAACTCACCAAAAAAATACCCCACATCCAAAGACAAAGGAGAAGCCACAATGAGATGGTAGGAGGGGCGCAATCACAGTAAAATCAAATCCCATACCTGCTGGATGGGTGACTCACGAACTTGAGAACACTTATACCACAGAAGTCCACCCACTGGAGTAAAGGTTCTGAGCTCCACGTCAGGCTTACCAACCTGGGGGTCCAGCAACGGGAGGAGGAATTCCTAGAGAATCAGATTTTGAAGCCTAGCGGGAATTGATTGTAGGACTTCAACAGGACTAGGGGAAACAGAGACTCCACTCTTGGAGGACACACACAAAGTAGTGTGCACATCAGGACACAGGGGAAGGAGCAGTGACCCCAGGGGAGACTGACCAGACCTACCTGCTAGTGTTGGAGGGTCTCCCACAGAGGCGGGGGTGTGTGTGTGTGGCTTACAGTGGGGACAAGGACACTGACAGCAGAAGTTCTGGGAAGTACTCCTTGGCGTGAGCCCTCCCAGAGTGCGCCATTAGCCCCACCAAAGAGCCCAGGTAGACTCCACTGTCGGGGTGCCTCAGGCCAAACAACCAACAGGGAGGGAACCCAAACCCACCCATCAACAGTCAAGTGGATTAAAGTTTTACTGAGCTCTGCTCACCAGAGCAACAGTCAGCTCTACCCACCACCAGTCCCTTGCATCAAGCCTCTTAGATAGCCTCATCCACCAGAGGGCAGATAGCAGAAAGAAGAAGAACTACAATCCTGGAGCCTGTGGAACAAAAACCACATTCACAGAAAGACAGACAAGATAAAATGGCAGAGGGCTATGTACCAGATGATCGAGAAGATGCAAGAAATGTTTAACAAAGACCTAGAAGAATTAAAGAACAAACAAACAGAGATGAACAATACAATAACTGAAATGAAAACTACATTAGAAGGAATCAATAGAATAACTGAGGCAGAAGAATGGATGAGTGACCTGGAAGACAGAATGATGGAATTCATTGCTGCGGAACAGAATAAAGAAAAAAGAATGAAAAGAAATGAAGACAGCCTAAGACACCTCTGGGATAACATTAAACACAAAAACATTCGCATTATAGGGGTCCCAAAAGGAGAAGAGAGACAGAAAGGACCCGAGAAAATATTTG
>NC_041224.1:102041904-102046211 GCF_002837175.3 Physeter macrocephalus | reverse complement strand
AAAGCTAAAGGAACTTCTCTAAGTGGGAAACACAAGAGAAGAAAAGGATCTACAAAAACAAACCCAAAACAATAAAGGAAATGGTCGTAGGAACATACATATCGATAATTACCTTAAACGTGAATGGATTAAATGCTCCAACCAAAAGACACAGGCTTGCTGAATGGATACCAAATAAAGACACATATATATGCTGTCTACAAGAGGCCCACTTCAGACCTAGGGACACATACAGACTGAAAGTGAGGGGATGGAAAAGGATATTCCATGCAAATGGAAATCAAAAGAAAGCTGGAGTACCTATACTCATATCAGATAAAATAGACTTTAACATAAAGAATGTTACCAGAGACAAGGAAGGACAATACATAATGATCAAGGGATCCATCCAAGAAGAAGACATAACAATTATAAATATATATGCACCCAACATAGGAGCACCTCAATACATAAGGCAACTGCTAACATCTATAAAAGAGGAAATCGACAGTAACACAGTAATAGTGGGCGATGTTAACACCTCACTTACACCAATGGACAGATCATCCAAAATTATAAGGAAGCAGAAGCTTTAAATGACACAATAGACCAGATAGATTTAATTGATATTTATAGGACATTCCATCCAAAAACAGCAGATTACACTTTCTTCTCAAGTGCGCACCGAACATACTCCAGGAGAGATCACATCTTGGGTCACAAATCAAGCCTCAGTAAATTTAAGGAAATTGAAATCATATCAAGCATCTTTTCTGACCAGAACGCTATGAGATTAGAAATGAATTGCAGGGAAAAAAATGTAAAAAACACAAACACATGGAGGCTAAACAATACGATACTAAAAAACCAAGACATCACTGAAGAAATCAAAGAGGAAATAAAAAAATACCTAGAGACAAATGACAATGAAAACATGATGATCCAAAACCTACGGTATGCAGCAAAAGCAGTTCTAAGAAGGAAGTTTATACCTATACAAGCCTACATCAAGAAACAAGAAAAATCTCAAACAATCTAACCTTACACCTAAAGGAACTAGAGAAAGAAGAACAAACAAAACCCAAAGTTAGTAGAAGGAAAGAAATCATAAAGATCAGAGCAGAAATAAATGAAACTAAGAGACTACTACAAGCAAATCTATGCCAATAAAATGGACAACCTGGAAAAATGGAAAAATTCTTAGAAACATACAAACAGAATGCAACAGCACATTAAAAGGATCATACACCATGATCAAGTGGGATTTATCCCAGATATGCAAGGATTCTTCAATATATGCAAATAAAACAATGTGATACATCATATTAACAAATTGAAGAATAAAAACCATATGATTATCTCAATAGAGGCAGAAAAACTTTTAACAAAATTTAACACCTATTTATGATAAAAACTCTCCAGAATGTGGGCATAGAGGGAACCTACCTCAACATGATAAAGGCCATATACAACAAACCCACAGCAAACATCATTCTCAATGGTGAAAAACTGAAAGCATTTCATCTAAGATCAGGAATGAGACAAGGATGTCCACTCTCACCACTATTATTCAACATAGTTTTGCAAGTCCTAGCCATGGCAATCAGAGAAGAAAAAGAAATAAAAGGAACACAAATTGGAAATGAAGAAGTAAAACTGTCACTGTTTGCTGATGACATGATACTATACATAGAGATTCCTAAATATGCCACCAGAAAACTACTAGAGCTAATCAATGAATTTGGTAAAGTTGAAGGATACAAAATTAATGCAAAGAAATCTCTTGCATTCCTATACACTAATGATGAAAAATCTGAAAGAGAAATTATGGAAACACTCCCATTTACCATTCCAACAAAAAGAATAAAATAAGACAGGACCTGCACCTCTGGGAGGGAGCTGTGAAGGAGGAAAGGTTTCCACACACTAGAAGCCCCTTTGCGGGCGGAGACTGCGGGTGGCAGAGGGGGGAGCTTCAGAGCCACAGAGGAGAGTGCAGCAACAGGGGTGTGGAGGGCAAAGCAGAGAGATTCCCGCACAGAGGATCGGTGCCAACTGGCACTCACCAGCCCGAGAGGCTTGTCAGCTCACCCGCCGGGGCAGGCAGGGGCTGGGAGCTGAGGCTCGGGCTTCGGTGGGATCCCAGGGAGAGGACTGGGGTTGGTGAAGTGAACACAGCCTGAAGGGGGCTAGTGCACCACGGCTAGCTGGGAGGGAGTCTGGGGGATAAGTCTGCAGCTGGCGAAGAGGCAAGAGACTTTTTCTTCCCTCTTTGTTTCCTGGTGTGCAAGGAGGGGATTAAGCGTGCCGAAGGAGCTGCAGAGACGGGCGCGAGCAGCGGCTATCAGCGCGGACCCCAGAGATGGACATGAGACGCTAAGGCTGCTGCTGCTGCCACCAAGAAGCCTGTGTGCGAGCACACGTCACTATCCACACCTCCCCTCCCAGGAGCCTGTGCAGCCCGCTACTGCCAGGGTCCCGTGATCCAGAGACAACTTCCCCAGGAGAACACACGGCGGGCCTCAGGCTGGTGCAATGTCATGTCAGCCTCTGCCGCCGCAGGCTTGCCCCAGATCTGTACCCCTCCCTCCCCTCAACCTGAGTGAGCCAGAGCCCCCGAATCAGCTGCTCCTTTAACCCCGTCCTCTCTGAGCAAGAAAAGATGCCCTCAGGCGACCTACACACAGAGGCAGGTCCAAACCCAAAGATGAGCCCTGGGAGCTGAGCGAACAAAGAAGAGAAAGGGAAATCACTCCCAGCAGCCTCAGGAGCAGCAGATTAAATCTCCACATTCAACTTGATGTACCCTGCATCTGTGGAATAACTGAATAGACAAAGAATCATCCCAAATTGAGGAGGTGGACTTTGGGAGCAAAGATATATTATTTTCTCCACTTTTTCTCTTTTTGTGAATGTGTATGTGTATGCTTCTGTGTGTGATTTTGTCTGTATAGCTTTGCATTCACTATTTGCCCTAGGGTTCGGTCCGTCCGATTTTTTTGTTTTGTTTTACTTTCTAAAATTTTTTTCTTAAACATTATTTTTTATGTTAATAACTTTATTTTCCTTTATTTTATTTATCTTATCCCCTTCGTTCCTTCCTTCCTTTCTTTCCTTCTTCCTTTCTTCCTTTCCTTCTTTCTTTCTATTTTTTCGCCCTTTTATTCTGAGCCATGTGGATGAAAGACACTTGGTGCTACAGTCAGGAGTCAGTGCTGTGCCTCTGAGGTGGGAGAGCCAAGTTCAGGACATTGGTCCACAGGAGACCTCCCAGCTCCATGTAATAACAAATGGCAAAAATCTCCCAGAGATCTGAATCTCAAGGCCAAGACCCAGATTCACTCAACGACAAGCAAGCTACAGTGCTGGACACCCTATGCCAAACAACTAGCAAGACAGGAACGCAGCCCCATCCATTAGCAGAGAGGCTGCCTAAAATCATAATAAGGTCACAGACACCCCAGGTCCACCAGACGTGGACCTGCCCACCAGAAAGGCAAGATCCAGCCTCATCCTCCAGAACACAGGCACTAGTCCCCTCTACCAGTAAGCCTACACAACCTACTGAAACAACCTTTGCCACTGGGGACAGACACCAAAAACAACGGGAACTACGAACCTGCAGCCTGCGAAAAGGAGACCCCAAACACAGTAAACAACCAAAAACACAAGGGAATCCCCATAAGGTTAACAGCTGATCTTTCAGCAGAAACTCTGCAAGCCAGAAGGGAGTGGCAGGACATCTTTAAAGTGATGAAGGAGAAACACCTACAAAGAAGATTACTCTACCCAGAAAGGATCTCATTCAGATTTGATGGAGAAATTAAAACCTTTATAGACAAGCAAAAGCTGAGAGAGTTCAGCACCATCAAACCAGCTTTACAACAAATGCTAAAGGAACTTCTCTAGGCAGAAAACAAAAGAGAAGGAAAAGACCTACAATAATAAACCCAAAACAATTAAGAAAATGGGAATAGGAACATACATATGAATAATTACCTTAAATATAAATGGATGTAATGCTCCCACCAAAAGACACAGACTGCCTGAATTGATACAAAAGCAAGACCCGTATATATGCTGTCTATGAGAGACCCACTTCAGACCTGAGGACACATACAGACTGAAAGTGAGGGGATGGATAAAGATATTCCATGCTAGTGGAAAACAAAAGAAAGCTGGAGTAGCAATTCTCATATTAGACAAAACAGACTTTAAAATAAAGACTACTACAAGAGACAAAGAAGGAAACTACATAATGATCAAGGGATCGATCCAAGAAGAAGATATAACAATTGTAAATATTTATGCACCCAACATAGGAGCAC
>NC_041224.1:102040036-102041870 GCF_002837175.3 Physeter macrocephalus | reverse complement strand
TCAAAAGAAAGCTGGAGTAGCAATTCTCATATCAGACAAAATAGACTTTAAAATAAAGACTATTACAAGAGACAAAGAAGGACACTACATAATGATCAAGGGATCGATTCAAGAAGAAGATATAACAATTGTAAATATTTATGCACCCAACATAGGAGCACCTCAATACATAAGGCAAATACTAACAGCCATAAAAGGGGAAATCGACAGTAACACAATCATAGTAGGAGACTTTAACACCCCACTTTCACCAATGGACAGATCATCCAAAATGAAAATAAATAAGGAAACACAAGCTTTAAATGATACATTAAACAAGATGGAGTAAATTGATATTTATAGGACATTCCATCCAAAAACAACAGAATACACTGTCTTCTCAAGTGCTCATGAATATCCTCCAGGATAGATCATATCTTGGGTCACAAATCAAGCCTTGGTAAATTTAAGAAAATTGAAACCATATGAAGTATCTTTTCTGATCACAATGCTATGAGCCTAGATATCAATTACAGGAAAAGATCTGTAAAAATACAAATACATGGAGGCTAAACAATACACTAATTAATAACCAAGTGATCACTGAAGAAATCAAAAAATACCTAGAAACAAATGACAATGGAGATACGACAACCCAAAACCTATGGGATGCAGCAAAAGCAGTTTTAAGAGGGAAGTTTATACCAATACAATCCTAACTTAAGAAACAGGAGGGCTTCCCTGGTGGCGCTGTGGTTGAAGTCCACCTGCCGATGCAGGGGACATGGGTTCGTGACCCGGTCCGGGAAGATACCACATGCAGTGGAGCGGCTGGACCCGTGAGCCATGGCCACTGAGCTTGCGCGTCCAGAGCCTGTGCTCCGCAACGGTAGAGGCCACAACAGTGAGAGGCCTGCATACCGCAAAAAAAAAAAAACAGGAAACATCTCAAATAAACAACCTAACCTTGCACCTAAAGCAATTAGAGAAAGAAGAACAAAAAAACCCCAAAGTTAGCAGAAGGAAAGAAATCAAAGGTCAGATCAGAAATTTATGAAAAAGAAATGAAGGAAACAATAGCAACCATCAATAAAACTAAAAGCTGATTCTTTGAGAAGATAAACAAAATTGATAAACCATTAGCCAGACTCATCAAGAAAAAAAGGGAGAAGACTCAAATCAATAGAATTAGAAATGAAAAAGGAGAAGTAACAACTGACACTGTAGAAATACAAAGGATCATTAGAGATTACTACAAGCAACTATATGCCAATAAAATGGACAACCTGGAAGAAATGGACAAATTCTTAGTGATGCACAACCTGCCAAGACTGAACCAGGAAGAAATAGAAAATATGAACAGATCACTCACAAGCACGGAAATTGAAACTTTGATTAAAAATCTTCCAACAAATAAAAGCCCATGACCAGATGGCTTCACTGGTGAATTCTATCAAACATTTAGAGAAGAGCTAACACCTATCCTTCACAAACTCTTCCAAAATATAACAGAGGGAGGAACACTCCCAAACTCATTCTACCAGGCCACCATCACCCTGACACCAAAACCAAACAAAGACGTCAGAAAGAAAGAAAATTACAGCCCAATATCACTGATAAAGAGACGCAAAAATCCTCAACAAAATACTAGCCAACAGAATCCAACAGCACATTAAAAGGATCATACACCATGATCAAGTGGGGTTTATTCCAGGAATGCAAGGATTCTTCAATATACGCAAATCAATCAATGTGATACACCATATTAACAAATTGAAGGAGAAAAACCATATGATCATCTCAATAGATGCAGAGAAAGCTTTTGACAAAATTCAACACCCATTTATGATAAAAA